>NW_019943661.1:96510-105430 GCF_002910315.2 Salvelinus sp. IW2-2015 | reverse complement strand
TGGTCAGGCTTTGTGAGTAGGGCTGTTCTGGCTCTAGCAGGGTGTCACGTTATAAAGAGTCCCATGCAGGGCGGTTCTGGCTCTGCTCTGACTGGGAGAATGATGCTCTAGCAGGGTGTCACGTTATAAAGAGTCCCCATGCAGGGCTGTTCTGGCTCTGCTCTGACTGGAGGATGATGCTCTAGCAGGGTGTCACGTCATAAAGAGTCCCCATGCAGGCTGTTCTGGCTCTGCTCTGACTGGGAGGATGATGCTCTAGCAGGGTGTTCACGTATAAAGATCCCCATGCAGGGCTGTTCTGGCTCTGCTCTGACTGGGAAGATGATGCTCTAGCAAGGGTGTCACGTCATAAAGAGTCCCCATGCAGGGCTGTTCTGGCTCTGCTCTGACTGGGAGGATGATGCTCTAGCAGGGTGTCACGTCATAAAGAGTCCCCATGCAGGGCTGTTCTGGCTCTGCTCTGACTGGAGGGATGATGCTCTAGCAGGGTGTCACGTTATAAAGAGTCCCCAGCAGGGCTGTTCTGGCTCTGCTCTGACTGGGAGGATGATTCTCTAGCAGGGTGTCACGTTATAAAGAGTCCCATGCAGGGCTGTTCTGGCTCTGCTCTGACTGGGAGGATGATGCTCTAGCAGGGTGTCACGCATACAGAGTCCCCAGAGATGTAGCTGGGAGCACCATTCATCATGTTAACTGCTCACACACACAACAATATACTGTAATTTGATGTATGCCCAAGAGATAGGGGAGGACGGCTCAGATAGGGGAGGACGGCTCAGATAGGGGGACGGGCTCAGATAGGGAGGACGGCTCAGATAGGGGAGGACGGCTCAGATAGGGGAGGACGGCCATAATAATGGCTGGAACGGAGCATATGGAAACCATTCCACTGATTCCACTCCAGCTATTACACGAGCCCGTCCTCCTCAATTAATGTGTCACAACCTCCTGTGATGTACCGGTGATTTCAGGTCCCCTCGGAGAAGCAGTTTCAACCTCAAGGGTCCTGTTTTGTTAAAAAAAAAAAAAAAAAGCCCTGTTAAATACCTATCCTCCATGCTTGACGGAAGTGTGTGCGTCTGTGTGTTTCAGAGTGAGAGTGCCATCCTGAAGGAGAGGGAACTGTCCCTGGAGCTTGCCAGGATCAGGGATGAAGTGGGTAAGTAAATACCTGCCATGCCAGCTGGATTGCTATCTGGATTGCTAGCTGAATGCTATCTGGATTGCTAGCTGAATGCTATCTGGATTGCTAGCTGAATGCTATCTGGATTGCTAGCTGTGTTGCTAGCTGAATGGTATCTGAATTGCAGGCTGAATGCTATCTTGATTGCTATCTGGATTGCTAGCTGAATGCTATCTGGATGCTAGCTGAATGCTATCTTGGATTCTAGCTGAATGCTATCTGGATTGATAGCTGAATGATATCTTGATTGCTATCTGGATTGCTAGCTGAATGCTATCTGGATTGATAGCTGGATTGCTAGCTGGATTGCTATCTGGATTGCTAGCTGAATGCTATCTGGATTGATAGCTGGATTGCTATCTGGATTGCTATGCATTGCTAATTGGATGCTAGCTGAATTGGTAGCTGGATGCTAGCTGAATGCTAACTGGATGCTAGCTGAATTGGTAGCTGGATTGCTAGCTGGATGCTACATGTTTCCGAAAATGTGACATTTTAGGAGATAGAGGACGATAGACAAGATACACTGAGTGGTTGCCAGCTAGGTATGGAGATGGTGAGTCACTGGGCCGTGGCAGTAGGTATGCTACATTACCATGTCCCATTAAAAATCCTACAATGTGATTTTCTGGATTTTTTCCCTCATTTTGTCTGTCATAGTTGAAGTGTACCTATGATGAAATGTACAGGCCTCTCTCATCTTTTTAAGTGGGAGAACTTGCACAATTGGTGGCTGACTAAATACTTTTTTGCCCCACTGTATGTACATATAAGTGTGGGGGTGAACAGCAGAAAGTCTGGGTAACTGTTTAATTAACTTATGGCTTTGGGGTAGAAGCTGTTCAGGAGCCTTTTGGTTACAGACTTGATGCTCCGGTATCGCTTGCCGTATGGTTGCAGAGAGAACAGACTGTGACTTGGGTGGTTCAAGTCTTTTAGGGCCTTCCTCTGACACCGCCTGGTATAGACATCCTGGATAGCAGGGAGCTGGGCCCCAGTGATGTACTGGGCTGTATGCACTACCCTCTGTAGCGCCTTGCCAAGCAGTCACCATACCAAGCGGTGATGCAGCCAGTCAATATGCTCTCAATGGTGCAGCTGTAGAACTTTTTGAGGATCTGAGGTCCCATGCCAAATCGTTTTAGTCTCCTGAGGGGGAAAGAGGTGTTGTCGTGCCCTCTTCACGACTGTGTTGGTGTGTTTTGTACCACGATAAGTCCCTTAGTGATGTGTACACKGAGGAACTTGAGGCTRTCGACCATCTCCAATACAGCCCCGTCGAATGTGAATGGGGYCYTGCTCGGCCCTCCGTTTCCTATAGTCAATGATCAGCTCCTTTGTCTTGCTGACGTTGAGGGAGAGGTTGTTGTCCTGGCACCACACTGCCAGGTCTCTGACCTCCTCCAGGTAGACTGTCTCAATGTCGTCGATGGTCAGGCTTARCGCCGTCGTGTCGTCGGCAAACTTAACGACGGTGTTGGAGTCGTGTACGGCCACAGTCGTGGGTGAACAGGGAAGTACAGGGAGAACAGGAGGGGGCTAAGCAGGAACCCCTGAGGGGCCCCAGTGTTGAGGATCAGCGTGGCGGATATGTTGTTGCCTACCTCTGGTAGTGGGGTGGTAGATGTCTCCCTTATGGCTCTAATCTGGTAGTTGGGTGGTAGTTGGGTGGTAGTTTTTCCCAACCCCCGTGCTTCTACACCTGCATTGCTTGCTGTTTGGGGGTTTTAGGCTGGGTTTCTGTACAGCACTTTGTGATATCAGCTGATGTACCGAAGGGCTTTATAAATACATTTGATTTGATTTAGATGTCTCCCTTATGGTTCTAATCTGATAGTGGTAGTGGGGATGTAGATGTCTAGACTCCCTTATGGGTCTAATCTCGTAGTGGTAATGGGGTGGTAGATGTCTAGTCTCCTTTATGGATCAGCTCAGATTCCTCACATAAGTTACATACACCATAGACATACACCACAAGCACCAACACCACACACACACACACACACCACACACACACACACAACAACACACACACACACACACACACACACACACACACACCACACACACACACACACACACACACACACACACACACACAACGTACGTCAGCTCAGACAGATCCAACACCAAATCCCATTGGTTCTCTAATCAAACCGAATTAACACGAATTGTTTGTAACTAAAACGTATCGTTCCTTGTATCGCACGTGTCAAACTCATTCCACGGCAGGTTTTCACCCCTCCCTTGGATTGATGAACTAAGGTCACTAATTAGTAAAGAACTCCTCTCACCTGGTTGTCTAGGTGCTAACGAAAGGAACATCAAAATCCACAGACACTAAGCTCTCCAAGGAATGAGTTTGACACTCCTGCTGTATGGAATCTAGACACGTATTTGAATCGTGTTGAAAATGTAAAGATCCCTTAGTAACTATACTATCGTTCTTCCCTATGTCTTCTTATCCATCAACCCCCCCCCCCCCCCCAAGCCTCAAGTGTGTCGCCGCGTGGAGATTCTGAGCAGGACAAGGAGGAGTTGGAGCGGAGGTTTGAGCGGGAGCTGGAGGGTATGCGTGCCCAGCAGCAGAGTAGGCATGGGCCGGCTGGAGGAGAGACGATGAGCCAGTATCACAGCCGGAGATACAGCGCCTGGAGGCCCAACAACAGGAGCGAGCTGGAGAGGACTGAGAACACAGCAGCTGGAGCAGGTAGGGAGGGATATATATACAGTGGAGAACAAGTATTTGATACACTGCCGATTTTGCAGGTTTTCCTACTTACAAAGCATGTAGAGTCTGTCATTTTTATCATAGGTACACTTCAACTGTGAGAGACGGAATCTAAAACAAAAATCCAGAAAATCACATTGTATGATTTTTAAGTAATTAATTTGCATATTCTATGCATGACATAAGTATTTGATCACGCTACCAACCAGTAAGAATTCGGCTTCACAGACCTGTTAGTTTTTCTTTAAGAAGCCCTCCTGTTCTCCACTCATTACCTGTATTAACTGCACCTGTTTGAACTCGTTACCTGTATAAAAGACACCTGTCCTCACACACTCAATCAAACAGACTCCAACCTCTCCACAATGGCCAAGCCAGAGAGAGCTGTGTAAGGACATCAGGGATAAATTGTAGACTGTACAAGGCTGGGATGGGCTACAGGACAATAGGCAAGCAGCTTGTGAGAAGGCAAACAACTGTTGGCACAATTATTAGAAAATGGAAGAAGTTCAGAGATGACGGTCAATCACCCTCGGTCTGGGGCTCCATGCAAGATCTCACCTCGTGGGGCATCAATGATCATGAGGAATGTGAGGGATCAGCCCAGAACTACACGGCAGGACCTGGTCAATGACCTGAAGAGAGCTGGGACCACAGTCTCAAGAAAAACATTAGTAACACACTACCGCGTCATGGATTAAAATCCTGCAGCGCACGCAAGGCCCCTGCTCAAGCCAGCGCATGTCCAGGCCCGTCTGAAGTTTCAATGACCATCTGGATGATCCAGAGGAGGAATGGGAGAAGGTCATGTGGTCTGATGAGACAAAATAGAGCTTTTTGCTCTAAACTCCACTCGCCGTGTTTGGAGGAATAGAAGGATGAGTACAACCCAAGAACACCATCCCCAACCGTGAAGCATGGAGGTGGAAACATCATTCTTTGGGGATGCTTTTCTGCAAAGGGGACAGGACGACTGCACCGTATTGAGGGGAGGATGGATGGGGCCATGTATCGCGAGATCTTGGCCAACAACCTCCTTCCCTCAGTAAGAGCGATTGAAGATGGGTCGTGGCTGGGTCTTCCAGCATGACAACGACACGAAGCACACAGCCATGGCAACTAAGGAGTGGCTCCGTAAGAAGCATCTCAAGGTCCTGGAGGGCCTAGCCAGTCTCCAGACTGAACCAATAGAAAATCTTTGGAGGGAGCTGAAGTCCGTATTGCCAGCGACAGCCCCGAAACCTGAAGGATCTGGAGAAGATCTGTAGGCGAGGAGTGGGCCAAAATCCCTGCTGCAGTGTGTGCAAACCTAGTCAAGAACTACAGGAAACGTATGATCTCTGTAATTGCAAACAAAGGTTTCTGTACCAAATATTAAGTTCTGCTTTTCTGATGTATCAAATACTTATGTCATGCAATAAAATGCAAATTAATTACTTAAAAATCATACAATGTGATTTTCTGGATTTTTGTTTTAGATTCCGTCTCTCATAGTTGAAGTGTACCTATGATAAAAATTACAGACCTCTACATGCTTTGTAAGTAGGAAACCTGCAAAATCGTGCAGTGGTATCAAATACTTGTTCTCCCCACTGTATATATATATTAATATATATACTATATACACACAACACAACACACACACACACACACACACACACACACACACACTTAGACTACCTGCCGCGGTTACATGCACACGCACATACATACATACAGTGCATTCAGAAAGTATTCAGACCCCTCGACTTTTTCCACATTTTGTTATATTACAGCGTTATTCTAAAATTGATTAAATAAAAACATTTCCTCATCAATCTAAACACAATATCCCATAATGACAAAAGTGAAAACAGGTTTATAGACATTTTTACTAATTTATTTAAATTAAAAAACAGATATCTTATTTACATCAGTATTCAGACCCTTTGCTATGAGTCTCGGAATTTAGCTCAGGTGCATCCTGTGTCCATTGATCATCCTTGAGATGTTTCTACAACTTGATTGGAGTCCACATGTGGTAAATTCAATTGATTGGACATGATTTGGAAAAGCACACACCTGTCTATATAAGGTCCCACAGTTGACAGTGCATGTCAGAGCAAAAACCAAGCCATGAGGTTCAAGGAATTGTCCATAGAGCTCCAAGACAGGATTGTGTCAAGGCACAGATCTTGGAAAGGGTGCCAAAACATTTATACAGCATTGAAGGTCCCCAAGAACACAGTGGCCTCCATCATTCTTAAATTGAAGAAGTTTGGAACCACCAAGACTCTTCCTAGAGCTGGCCGCCCAGTCAAACTGAGCAATCGGGGGAGAAGGGCCTTGGTCAGGGAGGTGACCAAGAACCCGATGATCACTCTGACAGAGCTCCAGAGTTCCTCTGTGGAAATGGGAGAACCTCCCAGAAGGACAGCCATCTCTGCAGCACTCCACCAATCAGGCCTTTATGGTAGAGTGGCCAGATGGAAGCCACTCCTCAGTAAATGGCACATGACAGCCTGCTTGGAGTTTGCCAAAAGGCACCCAAAGGACTCTGACCATGAGAAACAAGATTCTTTGGTCTGATGAAACCAAAATTGAACTCTTTGGCCTGAATGCCAAGCGTCATGTCTGGAGGAAACCTGGCACCATCCCTACGGTGAAGTATGGTGGTGGCAGCATCATACTGTGGGGATGTTTTTCAGTGGCAGGGACTGGMAGACRAYTCAGGATCGAGGGAAACATGAATGGAACAAAGTACAGAGATCCTTGATGAAGATCTGCTCCAGATCACTCAGGACCTCAGACTGGGGCGAAGGTTCCCCTTCCAACAGGACAACGACCCTAAGAACACAGCCAAGACAACGCAGGAGTGGCTTCGGGACAAGTCTTTGAATGTCCTTGAGTAGCCCAGCCAGAGCCCGGATTTGAACCCGATCGAACATCTCTGGAGAGACCTGAAAATAGCTGTGCAGCGACGCTCCCCAAACAACCTGACAGAGCTTGAGAGGATCTGCAGATAAAAATGGGAGAAACTCTCCAAATACAGGTGTGCCAAGCTTGTAGCGTCATACCCAAGAAGACTCAAGACTGTAATCGCTGCCAAAAGGGCTTCAACAAAGTACTGAGTAAAGGGTCTGAATCCTTAAATGTGATATTTCAGTTGTTTTGTTTTTTTATACATTTGCAAAAATGTTTAAAAAGCTTTTTTGGGGCTTTGCCATTATGGGGTATTGCGTGTAGATTGATGAGGGGAAAAAGCGATTTAATACATTTTAGAATAAGGCTGTAACGTAACAAAATGTGGAAAAAGTCAAAGGGTCTGAATACTTTCTGAATGCACTTTACAGACACACACATAAAATAACAACAGTAGGGTTTTGATTGTGCGACTGAATGTGATTGTGACTAGATTGTCAATGTGATTTTTGTTTTGTTTTCTTTATGTCCAACTTTTTATTTCGTTTTGGCATTTTTCTTTTTCAGAATTCAGGAGGGAGGGGCGGGGGTTACCAGTTACACACAGTCCATAATAAATGCAATAAAAACAATTAATTTTATATAAATTTATTTTAAATATTTTTTTTTTTTTTAAAAAGAATTATTAAAGATTAATAAAACCCCCCCCCCCCCCCCCCCCCCCCCCTTACTGTGTTCATGTGTGTTCTCCAGATGGAGGAACGGTGACGAGGAAACCATGAGGAAGCTCTGACTGAAATGGAGAACAACCACAACGACACGCTGCGGTCACTCTGAAGGAGAGCAGCCATGCCAGGACTCAAATGGAATATCGCTCTGGTATCTTAACGGAACCACCACTCCCCGAGGACACGCGAACAAAATCGGCCACCATCGTTACAGGCCATTCAGCTACACCATAGCCTTTTTTAGTAAACTTCACTGATCAGCACGTCACCACTGTCTTTCCGTTACCGCACGCGTACAGCAGACAGTCCATTCCTTACGCTTTACCACAGCCGACACTCACGATGTTCGCCAGATCTAACATAACCGGCGATTGCCAAAATCCGCCGCCTTCACACTGTTTAGATCATCAGACGTCCTCCCATGTTCATTTCAAATAGTTACAAACTATTCTTCGCTTTTTTTTTGTATTTGTGACTCAAATTAAAACTTGACTGGTTGTGATAGGTCACCCATATTTGGAAGAAAACACTGCATCCTAGTGGATGCTCGTCTGATGCCCTTAAAGAAACTAAGCTTAAGCTACATTCTGCATCTAAATTGGTCTGATCCATCAGACCTGAAGATCGCCCATGGCCAGGCAGCAGGACGGAGAGTTCATGGTTTGTGGAAGAGGACTTTGAGTAAGCTCAGTGTACCTTGTCGCTGCAGGTACAGTAGGGAGTTTGACGGTATGTTATCAGTCAATGGTAAGCAATGCTGACGATACATGTGCAATGTGAGTTATTGATGACATATATAATGTTGTGTTTAAACATTTGTGTCCAGGACCAGGTGGACACGCTGACGTTCAGGAACGTGCAGCCTGAGGAGAGCCTAGCCAAGCCTTTGAGGAGGCTCTACGCAGGAGCCACCGACAGATACAGATTTAGTGGTTGTAACATGACTAGCCAGCCCCGTTTTAATAACCTTGCTGCTAACATGGAACAGAGATAGTGGTAACAGCAGCTCCGTTTAACCTGCTGCTAACATGAACAGATTAGTGGTAACAGCAGCCCCGTTTATACCTGCTCTAACATGAACAGATAGTGGTAACAGCAGCCCCGTTTATACCTGCTTGCTAAACATGCATCCTTTCCAATCTTCTCTAACTGGACTAATTGCTGATCAGATCTATTTAACGGGTGTTAAGATGGATTAAAAGGAGGCGCACATTGTGGTGATCCTTGATTCGTGATTCCAGATCCCTCGTCTTCATCTCCGAGATAGTCATGACAGCACCACTGATCTGGATAATCCTTAAAATTGTAGACGGATCTAGACAGTGATACCTTTTTAAATCGTCATTATATCTCCCGTTCTAAAACAATTGACAGCTG
>NW_019943661.1:89982-96485 GCF_002910315.2 Salvelinus sp. IW2-2015 | reverse complement strand
TGTTCATGTGTGTCTCCAGATGGAGGAGGTGACGGAGAACCATGAGGAAGCTCTGACTGAAATGGAGAACAACCACAACGACACGCTGGTCACTCTGAAGGAGGAGCATGCCAGGACTGTCAAAAGTACATCTTTTTTTGTATTGTGACCCAGAAGAACTGACTGTAATCCACCATTTAGAAAACACTGCTCTGTGGACTCTCTTGCCTTTAAAGAAACTAGACTTAACTACATCCTGACTAAATTGTGTTCTGATGTTTCCATCAGACCTGAAGATGGCCCATGAGCAGCAGAGGAAGTCATTGGAAGAGGACTTTGAGAAGCTCAGACTGTCGCTGCAGGTACAGTAGAGTTACGGTAATGTTATCAGTCAATGGAACAACCAATCAATCAATTGATTGTAATGATGACATATATAATGTTGTGTTTAAACATTTGTGTCCAGGACCAGGTGGACACGCTGACGTTTCAGAACCGCAGCCTGAGAGACCGAGCCAAGCGCTTTGAGGAGGCTCTACGCAGGAGCACCGACGAACAGATAGTGGTAACAGCAGCCCCGTTTATACCTGCTGCTAACATGAACAGATAGTGGTAACAGCAGCCCCGTTTATACCTGCTGCTAACATGNGAACAGATAGTGGTAACAGCAGCCCCGTTTATACCTGCTGCTAACATGAACAGATAGTGGTAACAGCAGCCCCGTTTATACCTGCTGCTAACATGCATCCTTTGTCCCAATCTTCTCTACATGCTAATTGTGATCAGATCTTTTAACGGGTGTAGATGATTAAAAGACACATGGTGATCTGATTGTGATCAGATCCTCTCCTGTCGATCTCCGGAGATAGTCAGACACCCATTGTATCTGGATATCTTAAAATTGTAGACGGATCTAGACAGTGATACCTTTTAAATCGTCATTATATCTCCGTCTAAAAACATTGACAGCTGGCACCATTGACTTTAAAGTATATTGAACAAAAAATTATAAATGCAACAATTCTACTGAGTTATAGTTCATATAAGAACCATAATCTATGGATTTTACATGATTGGGCAGGGGCTCAGCCATGGGTGGGCTTGGGAGGGCATAGGCCCACCCACTTGGGAGCCAGGCGCATCCACTTTTTCCCACAGTTGAAAAAGCCGGATGTGGAGGTCCTGAGCTGGCGTGGTTACACGTGGTCTGCGGTTGTGAGGCCCGTTGGACATACTGCCAAATTCTCTAAAACAACATTTGGCGGTGGCTTATGGTAGAGAAATGAACATTCAATTATCTGGCAATGGCTCTGGTGGACATTCCTGCAGTCAGCATGCCAATTGCACGCACCCTCAAAACTTGAGACATCTGTGGCATTGTGTTGTGTGACAAAACTGCACATTTTAGAGTGACCTTTTATTGTCCCCAGCACAAGGTGCACCTGTGTAATGATAATGCTGTTTAATCAGCTTCTTGATATGCCACACCTGTCAGGTGGATGGATTATCCTGGCAAAGAAGAACTGCTCACTAACAGGGATGTAAACAAAGTTGTGCACAGAAATTTGAGAGAAATAAGCTTTTTTGGGTGTATGGACATTTTTGGGGATCTTTTATTTCAGCTCATACATGTTGCGTTTATAGAATATATGTCAAATAATGTGCATAAAGGAAGGGACAGACACAGTGGACAGATAACAGACACATGTTACTGCCATGTGTCGACAAATTTCTGGAAATGTGTGCACATTCAGAATGTAGACACAATCAAGACAAAGGACCCATGTCAGCACCGGTTATAGACGGGACTTTAGAGTTGATCAATGCTTGCATTATCGATGGGATTCAGTCCCTCGTCATTTCTCGGTTTGCTCTCAGGATGCTCTGGCTCCGTACCAGCACATTGAGGAGGATCTGAAGAGCTTGAAGGAAGTTCTTTTAATGAAGAACCAACAGATCCACGAACAGGATGTCAAGATCTCGGAGCTGGAGAGAATGGTAGGCTCAAAATGAATGGCTATGTATCAGAATGGTAGACTCAAAATGAATGGTTATGTGTCAGAATGGTTTGTATCAGAATGGTTATGTATCAGAATGGTTATGTATCAGAATGGTTATGTATCAGAATGTTATGATTCAGAATGTTATTATCAGAAATGGTTAGAGTGAGAGGATACTCCAGTAAAATAAGCAGAGTGAACAGAACGAGCATTCGTCACAGCCTTCAGAAGGTGGGATGGCTGTTAATTGAGCAGAAGAAAGAGTTTGGTTTGAATAATTTAAATACTGTGTGTGGTGGCGCACTTGTGTGCATGCGCCTGTGTGTGTAATGTTGAAGTTAAAAGTTGCGCTGCTACTGTCCATGGTGTTTTGAAGCGGCCCAAAAAAGAACGTTCTTCCATGAGGAAAGGGTACAGATTTACAGCAGCAGAACGAGGACCTTGAGGCCAGATAGACAAGAACCTAAGCCATTCCAGGGAACAGACACCAGCAGAATGGAGACCTGAGGGGCCAGGATAGACAAGAACCAACCATGTCCAGGTAACAGGACACCGCAAGAATGGAGGACCTGGAGGCAGATAGGACAAGAACCTAAGCCATGCTCCGGAACAGACACCAGGCAAGAATGGAGAACCTGAGGGCCAGGATAGACAAGAACCTAGCCATGTCCAGGTAACAGACACCAGCAGAATGGAGACCTGAGGGCCAGGATAGACAAGAAACCGCAGCCATGTCCAGTAACAGACACCAGCAGATGGAGACCTGAGGGCCAGGGATAGACCAAGAAACCTAGCCATGTCCAGGTAACAGACACCCAGAATGGAGGACCTGAGGGCCAGGATAGACAAGAACCTAGCCATGTCCAGGTAAACAACACCAGCAGATGGAAACGAAGACCTGAGGCGTCCAGGATAGGACAATAACCTAGCCATGTCTAGGTAACAGACACAGCAGACAGGAGACCTGAGGCTCAGGATAACGAAGAAACTAGCCTATGTCCAGGTTAAACAGACACCAGCCAGAATGGAACCTGAGGGCCAGGATAGACAAGAACCTAGCCATGGTCCAGGAACAGACACCAGCATGAATAGAGACCTGAGGCCAGGATAGGACAGAACCTACCATGTCCAGGGGTAACAGACACCAGCAGAATGGAGACCTGAGGGGCAGGATAGACAAGAACCTAGCCATGTGTCAGGTAACGAACACAGCAGAAGGAGACCCTGAGGGCCCGGATAGACAAGAACCTTAGCCATGCAGGTACAGACACCAGCAGAATGGAGACCTGAGGCCAGGATAGACAAGAACCTAGCCATGTCCAGGGTAACAGACACCAGCAGAAACGATAGAACCTTGAGGGCCAGGATTAGATCAAGAACCTAGCCCATGTCCAGTAACAAGACCACCAGCAGAACGAGACCTGAGGGCAGGATAGACAAGAACCTAGCCATGTCCAGGTAACAGACCACCAGCGAGAAATTGGGACCTGAGGGCCAGAATAGACAAGAACCTAGCCATGTCAGGTAACAGAACCAGCAGAATGGAGACCTGAGGGCCAGGATAGAAAGAACCTAGCCCATGTCCAGGTATAACAGCACCAGCAGAATGGAGACCTGGAGGGCCAGGATAGACAAAGAACCTAGCATGTCCAGTAACAGACCCAGCAGAACGAAGACCTGAGGGCCAGGATAGACAAGAACCTAGCCATGTCCAGTAAACAGGACACCAGCAGAATGGAGACCTGAGGGCCAGGATAGACAAGAACCTAGCCATGTCCAGGTAACAGACACCAGCAGAATGGAGACCTGAGGGCCAGATAGACAAGAACCTAGCCATGTCCAGGTACAGACACCAGCAGAATGGAGACCTGAGGGCCAGGATAGACAAGAACCTAGCCATGTCCAGGTAACAAGACACCAGCAGAATGGAGACCTGAGGGCCAGGATAGACAAGAACCCTAGCCATGTCCAGGTAACAGACACCAGCAGAATGGAGACCTGAGGGCCAGGATAGACAAGAACCTAGCCATGTCCAGGTAACAGACACCAGCAGAAATGGAGACCTGAGGGCCAGGATAGACAAGAACCTAGCCATGTCAGGTAACAGACACCAGCAGAATGGAGAGCCTGAGGGCCAGGATAGACAAGAACCTAGCCATGTTCCAGGTAACCAGACACCAGCACGCGAGAGACCTGAGGGCCAGGATAGACAAGAAACCTAGCCATGTCCAGGTAACAGACACCAGCAGAATGGAGACCTGAGGGCCAGGATAGACAAGAACCTAGCCATGTCCAGGTAACAGACACCAGCAGAATGGAGACCTGAGGGCCAGGATAGAACAAGAACCTAGCCATGGTCCAGGTAACAGACACCAGCAGAATGGAGACCTGAGGGCCAGGATAGACAAAACCTAGCCATGTCCAGGTAACAGACACCAGCAAATGGAGACCTGAGGGCCAGGATAAGCAAGAACCTAGCCCATGTCCAGGGTAACCAAGACACCAGCAGAATGGAGACCTGAGGGCCAGGATAGACGAAGAACCTACGCATGTCCAGGTAACCAGACACCAGCAGAATGGAGACCTGAGGGCCAGGATAGACAAGAAACCTAGCCATGTCCAGGTAACAGACACCAGCAGAATGGAGACCTGAGGGCCCAGGATAGACAAGAACCTAGCCATGTCCAGGTAACAGACACCAGCAGAATGGAGACCTGAGGCCAGGATAGACAAGAACCTAGCCATGTCCAGGTAACAGACACAGCAGAATGGAGGACCTGAGGGCCAGGATAGACAAGAACTAGCCATGTCCAGTAACAGACACCAGCAGAATGGAGACCTGAGGGCCAGGATAGACAAGAACCGTAGCCATGTCCAGGTAACAGACACCAGCAGAATGGCAGACCTGAGGGCCAGGATAGACAAGAACCATAGCCATGTTCCAGGTAACAGACACCCAGCCGAAATGGAGACTTGAGGGCCAGGATAGACAAGAACCTACCATGTTCCAGGTAACAGACACCAGCAGAATGGAGACCTGAGGGCCAGGATAGACAAGAACCTAGCCATGTCCAGGTAACAGACACAGGCAGAATGGAGACCTGAGGGCCAGGATAGACAAGAACCTAGGCCATGTCCAGGTAACAGACACCAGCAGAATGGAGACCTGAGGGGCCAGGATAGACAAAGAACCTAGCCATGTCCAGGAACAGACACCAGCAGAACTGAAGACCTGAGGGCCAGGATAGACAAGAACCTAGCCATGTCCAGTAACAGACACCAGCAGAATGAGGACCTGAGGCGCAGGATAGACAAGAACCTAGCCATGTCAGTAACAGACACCAGCAGAATGGAGACCGAGGCCAGATAGACAAGAACCTAGCCATGTCCAGGTAACAGACACCAGCAGAATGGAGACCTGAGGGCCAGGATAGACAAGAACCTAGCCATGTCCAAGGTAACAGACACCGAGCAGAATGGAGACCTGAGGGCCAGGATAGACAAGGAGAACCTAGCCATGTCCAGGTAACAGACACCAGCAGAATGGAGACCTGAGGGCCAGGATAGACAAGAACCTAGCCATGTGCCAGGAACAGGACACCAGCAGAATGGAGACACTGAGGGCCAGGATGGACAAGAACCTAGCCATGTCCAGGTAACAGACACCAGCAGAATGGAGACCTGAGGGCCAGGATAGACAACGAACCTAGCCATGTCCAGGTAACAGACACCAGCAGAATGGAGACCTGAGGGCCAGGATAGACAAGAACCTAGCCATGTCCAGGTAACAGACACGCAGCAGAATGGAGACCTGAGGCCAGGATAGACAAGAACGCTAGCCATGTCCAGGTAACAGACACCAGCAGAATGGAGACCTGAGGGCCAGGATAGACAAGAACCCACCATGTCCAGGTAACAGACACCAGCAGAATGGAGACCTGAGGGCCAGGATAGACAAAGAACCTAGCCATGTCCAGGTAACAGACACCAGCAGAATGGAGACCTGAGGGCCAGGATAGACAATAACCTAGCCATTCCAGAGTAACAGACACCAGCAGAATGGAGACCTGGAGGGCCAAGGATAGACAAGAACCAGCATGTTCCATGTAACAGACATCCAGGCAGAATGGAGACTACTGAGGGCCGAAGGATAGACGAAAACCAGGTAGACTACGCGAATGGAGATGAGCCAGGATTTAACAAGACATGTCACCAGCACCAGAATGGAGACCTGAGGGCCAGGATAGTAACAAGAACCTAGCCATGTCCAGGTAACCGTACCACCAGCAGAATGGAGACCTGAGGGCCAGGATAGACAAGAACCTACCATGTCCAGGGTAACAGACAGCCAGAGAGAATGAGACCTGAGCGCAGGATAGATCTAAGAACCTACCATTGTCAGGTAAACAGACACCAGCAGAATGGAGACCTGAGGGCAGGATAGAAAGAACCTAGCCATGTCCAGGTAACAGAACACCAGCAGATGCAGACCTGAGGGCCAGGATAGACAGAACCTAGCCATGT
>NW_019943661.1:87112-87797 GCF_002910315.2 Salvelinus sp. IW2-2015 | reverse complement strand
TTATGTATCAGAATGGTTATGTATCAGAATGGTTATGTATCAGAATGGTTATGTATCAGAATGGTTATGTATCAGAATGGTTATATGAGAACTCAAGTAAATAAGGCAGAGTGACAGAACGAGCATTCGTACACCTTCAGAAGGTGGTGGCTTTTTAATTGAGCAGAGAAAGAGTTTGGTTTGAATAATTAAATACTGTGCTGTGTGTGGGCACTTGTGTGCATGCCTGTGTGTGTAATGTTGAATTTAATGTTGGCGCTACTGTCCATGTGTTTTTGAGCAGGCCCAAAAGAACGTCTTCCTGGAGGAAAGGGTACAGATGTTACAGCAGCAGAACGAAGACCTGAGGGCCAGGATAGACAAGAACCTAGCCATGTCCAGGTAACAGACACCAGCAGAATGGAGACACCTGAGGGGGCCAGGATAGACAAGAACCTAGCCATGTCCAGGTAACAGACACCAGCAGAATGGAGACCTGAGGCCAGGATAGGACAAGAACCTAGCCATGTCCAGGTAACAGACCAGAGCAAGAATGGAGACCTGAGGGCCAGGATAGACAAGAACCTAGCCATGTCCAGGTAACAGACACCAGCAGAATGGAGACCTGAGGGCCAGGAATAGAACAGAGAACCTAGCCATGTTCCATGTAATCAGACACCCGTAGCCATGGATTATTGGAGAACCT
>NW_019943661.1:76629-86337 GCF_002910315.2 Salvelinus sp. IW2-2015 | reverse complement strand
CCTAGCCTGCCAAACAGCACCAGCAAAGGAACCTGAGCCAAGATTAGACAAAACCAGCCGATGTCCAGTAACAGGACACCAGCAGAATGGAGACCTGAGGCCAGGAATAGACAGAACCTCCATGTCCAGGTACACAGACACAGCAGAATGAACCTGAGGCGCAGGATAGACAGAACCTAGCCATGTCCAAGGTAACAAAACACAGCCAAATGAGACCTGAGGGCCAGGATAGACAAAGAACCTACGCCAATGTCCAGGAACAGCACCAGCCAGATGAGAACCTGAGGCCAGGATAGAAAGAACCTAGCATTGTCCAGGTAACAGACACCAGCAGAAAGGAACCTGAGGCCGGATAGAACAAGAACTAGCCATCCAGGTACAGACACCAGCCAGAATGGAAACCTGAGGCCAGGATAGACAAGAACCTAGCCATGTCCGTAACAGACACCAGCAGAATGGAGACTGGGCAGATAGACAAGAACCTAGCGCATGTCCAGGTAACAGACACCAGCAGAATGGAGACCTGAGGGCCAGGATAGACAAGAACCTAGCCATGTCCAGGTAACAGACACCAGCAGAATGGAGACCTGAGGCCAGGATAGACAAGAACCTAGCCATGTCCAGGTAACAGACACCAGCAGAATGGAGACCTGAGGGCCAGGATAGACAAAACCTAGCCATGTCCAGGTAACAGACACCAGCAGAATGGAGACCTGAGGGCCAGGATAGACAAGAACCTAGCCATGTCCACGGTAACAGACACCAGCAGAATGGAGACCTGAGGCCAGGATAGACAAGAACCTAGCCATGTCCAGGTAACAGACACCAGCAGAATGGAGACCTGAGGGCCAGGATAGACAAGAACCTAGCCATGTCCAGGTAACAGACACCAGCAGAATGGAGACCTGAGGGCCAGGATAGACAAGAACCTAGCCATGCCAGGTAACAGACACCAGCAGAATGGAGACCTGAGGGCCAGGATAGACAAAACCTAGCCATGTCCAGGTAACAGACACCAGCAGAATGGAGACCTGAGGGCCAGGATAGACAAGAACCTAGCCATGTCCAGGTAACAGACACCAGCAGAATGGAGACCTGAGGGCCAGGATAGACAAGAACCTAGCCATGTCCAGGTAACAGACACCAGCAGAATGGAGACCTGAGGGCCAGGATAGACAAGAACCTAGCCATGTCCAGGTAACAGACACCAGCAGAATGGAGACCCTGAGGGCCAGGATAGACAAGAACCTAGCCATGTCCAGGTAACAGACCCAGCAGAATGGAGACCTGAGGGCCAGGATAGACAAGAACCTAGCCATGTCCAGGGTAACAGACACCAGCAGAATGGAGACCTGAGGGCCAGGATAGACAAGAACTAGCCATGTCCAGGTAACAGACACCAGCAGAATGGAGACCTGAGGGCCAGGATAGACAAGAACCTAGCCATGTCCAGGTAACAGACACCAGCAAATGGAGACCTGAGGGCCAGGATAGACAAGAACCTAGCCATGTCCAGGTAACAGACACCCAGCAGAATGGAGACCTGAGGCCAGGATAGACAAGAACTAGCCATGTCCAGGTAACAGACACCAGCAGAATGGAACCTGAGGGCCAGGATAGACAAGAACCTAGCCATGTCCAGGTAACAGACACCAGCAGAATGGAGACCTGAGGGCCAGGATAGACAAGAACCTAGCCATGTCCAGGTAACAGACACCAGCAGAATGGAGACCTGAGGGCCAGATAGACAGAACCTAGCCATGTCCAGGTAACAGACACCAGCAGAATGGAGACCTGAGGGCCAGGATAGACAAGAACCTAGCCATGTCCAGGTAACAGACACCAGCAGAATGGAGACCTGAGGGCCAGGATAGACAAGAACCTAGCCATGTCCAGGTAACAGACACCAGCAGAATGGAGACCTGAGGGCCAGGATAGACAAGAACCTAGCCATGTCCAGGTAACAGACACCAGCAGAATGGAGACCTGAGGGCCAGGATAGACAAGAACCTAGCCATGTCCAGGTACAGACACCAGCAGAATGGAGACCTGAGGGCCAGGATAGACAAGAACCTAGCCATGTCAGTAACAGACACCAGCAGAATAGGAGACCTGAGGGCCAGGATAGACAAGAACCTAGCCATGTCCAGGTAACAGACACCAGCAGAATGGAGACCTGAGGGCCAGGATAGACAAGAACTAGCCATGTCCAGGTAACAGACACCAGCAGAATGGAGACCTGAGGGCCAGGATAGACAAGAACCTAGCCATGTCCAGGTAACAAACACCAGCAGAATGGAGACCTGAGGGCCAGGATAGACAAGAACCTAGCCATGTCCAGGTAACAGACACCAGCAGAATGGAGACCTGAGGGCCAGGATAGGACAAGAACCTAGCCATGTCCAGGTAACAGACACCAGCAGAATGGAGACCTGAGGGCCAGGATAGACAAGAACCTAGCCATGTCCAGGTAACAGACACCAGCAGAATGGAGACCTGAGGGCCAGGATAGACAAGAACCTAGCCATGTCCAGGTAACAGACACCAGCAGAATGAGACCTGAGGCCAGGATAGACAAAGACCTAGCATGTCCAGGTAACAGACACCAGCAGAATGGAGACCTGAGGCCAGGATAGACAGAAACCTAGCCATGTCCAGGTAACAGACACACAGCAGAATGGAGACCTGAGGGCCAGGATAGACAAAACCTAGCCATGTCCAGGTAACAGACACCAGCAGAATGGAGAGACCTGAGGGCCAGGATAGACAAGAACCTAGCCATGTCCAGTAACAGACACCAGCCAGAATGGAGACCTGGGCCAGGATAGACAAGAACCTAGCCATGTCAGGTAACAGACACCAGCAGAATGGAGACCTGAGGGCCAGGATAGACAAGAACCTAGCCATGTCCAGGTAACAGACACCAGCAGAACTGAAGACCTGAGGGCCAGGATAGACAAGAACCTACCATGTCCAGGTAACAGACACCAGCAGAATGGAGACCTGAGGGCCAGGATAGACAAGAACCTAGCCATGTCCAGGTAACAGACACCGCAGAACGGAACCTGAGGGCCAGGATAGACAAGAACCTAGCCATGTCCAGGTAACAGACACCAGCAGAATGGAGACCTGAGGGCCAGATAGACAAGAACCTAGCCATGTCCAGGTAACAGACACCAGCAGAATGGAGACCTGAGGCCAGGATAGACAAGAACCTAGCCATGTCCAGTAACAGACACCAGCAGAATGGAGACCTGAGGGCCAGGATAACAAGAAACCTAGCCATGTCCAGGTAACAGACACCAGCAGAATGGAGACCTGAGGGCCAGGATAGACAAGAACTAGCCATTATCCAGGTAACAACCACCAGCAGAATGGAGACCTGAGGGCCAGGATAGACAAGAACCTAGCCATTCCAGGTAACAGACACCAGCAGAAAGGAGACCTGAGGGCCAATAGACAAGAACCTAGCCATGTCCAGGTAACAGACACCAGCAGAATGGAGACCTGAGGGCCAGGATAAGAAAACCTAGCCATGTCCAGGTAACAACACCAGCAGAATGGAGACCTGAGGGCCAGGATAGACAAGAACCTAGCCATGTCCAGGTAACAGCACCAGCAGAATGGAGACCTGAGGGCCAGGATAGACAGAGACCTAGCCATGTCCAGGTAACAGACACCAGCAGAATGGAGACCTGAGGCCAGGATAGACAAGAACCTAGCCATGTCCAGGTAACAGACACCAGCAGAATGGAGACTGAGGGCCAGGATAGACAAGAACTAGCCATGTCCAGGTAACAGACACCAGCAGAATGGAGAACCTGAGGGCCAGGATAGACAAGAACCTAGCCATGTCCAGGTAACAAGACACCAGCCAGAATGGAGACCTGAGGGCCAGGATAGACAAGCAACCTAGCCATGTCCAGTGCGTAACAGACACCAGCAGAATGGAGACCTGAGGGCCAGGATAGACAAGAACCTAGCCATGTCCAGGTAACAGACACCAGCAGAATGGAGACCTGAGGGCCAGGATAGACAAGAACCTAGCCATGTCCAGTAACAGACACCAGCAGAATGAGACCTGAGGGCCAGGATAGAACAAGAACCTAGCCATGTCCAGGTAACAGACACCAGCAAATGGAGACCTGAGGCCAGGATAGACAAAACCTAGCCATGTCCAGGTAACAGACACCAGCAGAATGGAGACCTGAGGCCAGGATAGACAAGAACCTAGCCATGTCCAGGTAACGACACCAGCAGAATGGAGACCTGAGGGCCAGGATAGACAAGAACCTAGCCATGTCAGGTAACAGACACCAGCAGAATGGAGACCTGAGGGCCAGGATAGACAAGAGACCTAGCCATGTCCAGGTAACAGACACCAGCAGAATGGAGACCTGAGGGCCAGGATAGACAAGAACCTAGCCATGTCCAGGTAACAGACACCAGCAGAATGGAGACCTGAGGGCCAGGATAGACAAGAAACCTAGCCATGTCCAGGTAACAGACACCAGCAAATGGAGACCTGAGGGCCAGAAGACAAGAACCTAGCCATGTCCAGTAACGACACCAGCGAATGAGACCTGAGGGCCAGGATAGACAAGAACCTAGCCATGTCCAGTAACAGACACCAGCAGAATGGAGACCTGAGGGCCAGGATAGACAAGAACCTAGCCATGTCCAGGTAACAGACACCAGCAGAACGAAGACCTGAGGGCCAGGATAGACAAGAACCTAGCCAATGTCCAGTACAGACACCAGCAGAACGGAGAACCCGAGGCCAGGATAGACAAAGAACCTAGCCATGTCCAGGTAACAGACACCAGCAGAATGGAGACCTGAGGGCCAGGATAGACAAGAACCTAGCCATGTCCAGGTAACAGACACCAGCAGAATGGAGACCTGAGGCCAGGATAGACAAGAACCTAGCCATGTCAGGTAACAGACACCAGCAGAATGGAGACCTGAGCCAGGATAGACAAGAACCTAGCCATGTCCAGGTAACAGACACCAGCAGAATGGAGACCTGAGGGCCAGGATAGACAAAGAACCTAGCCATGTCCAGGTAACAGACACCAGCAGAATGGAGACTGAGGGCCAGGATAGACAAGAACCAGCCATGTCCAGGTAACAGACACCAGCAGAAGGAGACCTGAGGGCCAGGATAGACAAGAACCTAGCCATGTCCAGGTAACAGACACCAGCAGAATGGAGACCTGAGGGCCAGGATAGACAAGAACCTAGCCATGTCCAGGTAACAGACACCAGCAGAATGGAGACCTGAGGGCCAGGATAGACAGAACCTAGCATGTCCAGGTAACAGACACCAGCAGAATGGAGACCTGAGGCCAGATAGACAAAACCTAGCCATGTCCAGGTAACAGACACCAGCAGAATGGAGACCTGAGGGCCAGGATAGACAAGAACACTAGCCATGTCCAGGTAACAGACACCAGCAGAATGGAGACCTGAGGGCCAGGATAGACAAAACCTAGCCATGTCCAGGTAACAGACACCAGCAGAATGGTAGACCTGAGGGCCAGATAGACAAGAACCTAGCCATGTCCAGGTAACAGACACCAGCAGAATGGAGACCTGAGGGCCAGGATAGACAAGAACCTAGCCATGTCAGGTAACAGACACACAGCAGAATGGAGACCTGAGGGCCAGATAGACAAGAACCTACCATGTCAGGTAACAGACCACAGCAATGGAGACCTGAGGGCCAGGATAGACAAAAACCTAGCCAGTCCAGGGTAACAGACACCAGCAGAATGGAGACCTGAGGGCCAGGATAGACAAGAACCTAGCCATGTCCAGGTAAACAGACACCAGCAGAATGAGACCTGAGGGCCAGGATAGACAAGAACCTAGCCATGTCCAGGTAACAGCACACCAGCAAATGAGACCTGAGGGCCAGATAGACAAAACCTAGCCATGTCCATACAGACACAGCAGATCAAGACCTGAGGGCCAGGATAGACAAGAACCTAGCCCACCCACAGACTCTTTTCAGAGTGTAGTCTGACAACACCTCACCTTTTTAAAGGTGTTCGTTCTGTCTTTTGTTATCTCATAAATAATGTTGTTTTTTACAACCCCTCCCACTCCTCCCCTGCTCCACCCCTCCTCTATCCCTTCTCCACCCTTCCATTCTTTAACCATTCCCCTTCTATCCATCCCCTCTCCTCCACCCTTCCTCCCTCCACCCTTCCTCCCTCCACCCTCTCTTCTCCCATATAGACAACTCTCGGAGGAGAACGCCAACCTCCAGGAGTCAATGGAGAAGGAGAGCAACGAGAAGAAACGCCTGAGTCGGAACAACGAGGAGCTGCTGTGGCGTCTGCAGAGTCCTCACATGTCCCCCGCCGGCTCTCCCATCCACCGAGCCTCTCCCATCCACCACTCCTCCAACACCTCCTCCCCTGGTCACCACCGTTCCACCGCTGGCCCGGGGTCACCCGCACGACCGCACTCCTACCACCAATGAGACCGCCTCTCCTCAATGCCTCCCCATCGCCTCCATCTCCCTCATCTCCTTTTCCAGATGAGGAGGACGATGATGGAGGAACATTTCTTCCTCCCACTACATCCCTTCATCCATCCACTGACTTCATCCATCCATTGGCTTCATCCATCCACTGACTTCATCCATCCACTGACTTCATCCATCCACTGACTCCATCCATCCACTGACTTCATCCATCCACTGACTRCATCCATCCACTGACTCCATCCATCCACTGACTCCATCCATCCACTGACTRCATCCATCCACTGACTCGTCTTGGGAAGTCCCTTCCTTTTTCTCTCCCTTTTTTTAATATGGAGGATGGAGGAACAGCTCTTCTTCTAGCCACAACGTCTCTCCTTCCGTCCGTTCATCCCTGGAACTCTGGGACAGTTCATCCATCCTTCTTCTCTTTATTTTATCAACGTTCTATCCCCGATGAGGGAGAAATATGTCTCCATCCAGTCAACTCAGAAACGTTTTTCCCCTTTTGTGTGTATTAGTCTCCCTATCTAAGGAGAGTTGGCTTCAATGCTGACCAAACCGGTTTGGGGTGTTCACTTTAGTATCTCTGAGGTGAAACGACCCTCTGTCTGTAGAACGTGTACAGTCCCGTGTTCCACTACCAGATGAATATAGACACAGGCCAAGGCAACTCATCTGTGTGACAAATTCTGAAGTGTCCCAAGTAAGGGCCGAGGGCAGAGTTCCCCTCCATCCATCTGTTTGTATCTCCGCCTTCACGTATTGTAATATCACATGGTCTGTGCTCTCTAACCACGGAGGTTTTGAATGTAGGATAAAAAAAAAAAAACATCCTCTCTCTATCAAGAGAAAACACACTGATGAACCCTTCCCTTTATGAATTCTATCAAGCAGACAGACTGATGTAGAAGAAGGACTCACTCCGCCATTTTGGATCTCACGGGAGCCTACAGTATCTATCTTCATGTATTTACCTCCAACTGTATCGTCAGCTACTGGTCAGAAACGCAACAATGAATACAAGAAGCGCCTTCCCTGTCCTGCCTTTACTGTCTGCCTTCTGTATATTGTAGGCAGGTCTCTCACCAGCAATATCCTTCTCAAGACCGCCAGGAACTACATGACAGCATTAAGAAACAGTTGCATATCAATTCATGATGTTAGCCTTCATATAGTGCATATTACATTTACATGTTAGTCATTTAGCAGACAGTCTTCTCCAGAGAGACTTACAGGAACAATCAGGGTTAAGTGCCATGCTCAAGGGCACGTCGGCAGATTGTTTTTTTCTCACCTAGTCAGCTCGGGGACCTTTCGGTTACTGGCTCAAGACTATTGACCGCTAGGCTACCTGCTGCCTCGCATATGAATAGTTACAGTATATAAGTAAGCGGGCACTGCAATTCTACATACTGGTTAAGATCATAAAGTCCTGACACCCCATTTAATCCAGTTAAGCCCTAGACTGCTAATGAGCCACATGACGGATCAATGTTGGACACAGAAATCTACCGGCCTAACACTGACACAGTCCTAGAAAGACTTGGATCGTCAAGGCATCTGTTCAGTACTTCAGCTGAGGGTCACTGTAGGGCTGTGCATTACCTTACAATAGGGTGAGGTACAATAGGGTACGGTACTTTATTTTAGGGTACCAAATAGAGCTGTGTAGTACTTTACCTTTGGATCCCAGTAAGGCTATACAGTACTTTACCTTAGGATCCTGTCTATGGACCCTAAAGTACTGCACAGGACTACTGTCTATGGACCCTAAAGTACTGCACAGTACTACTGTCTATGGACCCTAAAGTACTGCACAGTACTACTGTCTATGGACCCTAACGTACTGCACAGTACTACTGTCTATGGACCCTAAAGTACTGCGCACAGTACTACTGTCTATGGACCCTAAAGTCTACACAGTACTTACTGTCTATGTACCTAAAGTAAAGAACTACACAGTACTACTGTCTATGGACCCTAAATTACTACACAGTACTACTGTCTATGGACCTAAAGTACTGCACAGTACTACTGTCTTGTACCCTAAAGTAAGAACTACACTGTACTAATGTCTATAGACCCTAAAGTAAGTACTACACAGTACTACTGTCTTGGGTCCATAGACAGTTGTACTGTGTAGTACTTTAAGGTACATAGACAGTAGTACTCTGTATTACTTTTGGGTCCATAGACAGTTGTACTGTGTAGAACTTTAAGGTACATAGACAGTAGTACTGTGTAGTACTTTAAGGTCCATAGACAGTAGCACTGTGAGTACTTTAGGTCATAGACAGTAGGACTGTGTAGTACTTTTGGGTCCATAACAGTAGTATGGGTGTACTTTAGGGTCATAGACAGTAGTACTGTGTAGTTCTTTCTTAGGGTCCATAAGACAGTAGTACTGTGCAGTACTTTAGGGTCCATAGACAGTAGCATGTGCAGTATTTAGGGTCCATAGACAGTAGTACTTTGTAGCAGTAACTTTGGGTCCATGACAGTAGTACTGTGCGTACTTTAGGGTCCATAGACAGTAGTACTGTGCAGTACTTTAGGGTCCATAGACAGTAGTACTGTGCAGTACTTTAGGGTCCATAGACAGTAGTACTGTGCAGTACTTTAGGGTCCATAGACAGTAGTACTGTGCAGTACTTAGGGTCCATAGACAGTAGTACTGTGCAGTACTTTAGGGTCCATAGACAGTAGTACTGTGCAGTACTTTAGGGTCCATAGGACAGTAGTACTGTGTAGTTCTTACTTTAGAGTTAAATCACAGTTGGATTACTTTACGTAGGGCAGTCTTCTGGCAACGCCTGTATTGGACCATGGCAGACTGCCTCTCTGCAATCCTCCGCATCTGTCTTCAGACTACAACGCCTCTACTCTCATTTCGCCTCGTCTTTTCCTGTTTTACGTATAGGATTTACAACAACCCAGAGATCATGATGAACTGCTTTACATAGAGGTTTACAACAACCTAAGAATCATGATGAACTGCTTTACATAGAGGTTCTACAACAACCCAGAGAAATCATGATGAACTGCTTTACATAGAGGATTTACAACAACCCAGAGAATCATGATGAACTGCTTTACATAGAGGATTTACAACAACCCAGAGAATCATGATGAACTGCTTTACATAGAGGATTTACCAAAACCAGAGAATCATGATGAACTGCTTTACATTAGAGGAGATTAAATACAACAAA
>NW_019943661.1:73251-75725 GCF_002910315.2 Salvelinus sp. IW2-2015 | reverse complement strand
GAGCTCTGTGGCTTGAATAGAAGATAGAGACTCTTTGGTTGATAGAAGATAAGACTCTGTGTGTGAATAGAAAAGATAGAGACTCTGTGGGTATAGTATGAACCGTGTTGAATAAGATAGAGACTCTGTGGTTGCATAGAAGATAGAGACTCTGTGGTTGATAGAAGATAGAGACTCTGTGGTTGATAGAAGATAGAGACTCTGTGGTTGATAGAAGATAGAGACTCTGTGGTTGGTAGAAGATAGAGACTCTGTGGTTGATAGAAGATAGAGACTCTGTGGTTGATAGAAGATATAGACTCTGTGGTTGATAGAAGATAGAGACTCTGTGGTTGGTAGAAGATAGAGACTCTGTGGTTGATAGAAGATAGAGACTCTGTGGTTGCATCCAAAAGTAGTGCACTCTAAAGGGCACTTCCGTTCAGGTCCCTTGAAGGAAAAGCCATGAGTAGTGTTCTCACGCCGTACGTCATTAAGCATGGATGGATGGATTAATGAGTTCTTAGGCGAACCGTGTGGCATAAACTACATGTCCCCTTGAAATACATTGACCGTGTAACCTACCACTCTCTGAATGGTATTGACGTGTTGAGAATCACCTTGAAAAGGATAAGGAGTTGATCCCCCATTGATGGACAGGTTACATTAGTATCATAGTTGTTTTCCTGCAGCCCCAGGCCTTAGCACTGATGATGCCCTCATTTATTACGTCTGTATTAGTTAGGTCTGTGATCCTGCAGTGGCTGTGTTTACACAGGCAGCCCATTCTGATCTTTAGTGGCTGTGTTTACACAGGCAGCCCATTCTGATCTTTAGTGGCTGTGTTTACACAGGCAGCCCATTCTGATCTTTAGTGACTGTGTTTTACACAGGCAGCCCATTCTAATCTTTTGCACTATTATTGGCAAATGAGCTGATCTGATTGGTCAAAAAAACAAATTAGTGAGGTCAAAAAAACAAATAGTGAAAAGAGTATCAGAATTGGGTTATCCTGTGTAAACTCAGCCAATGAGACAAACCTCACGGGATACAGTTACTGTTCTGAAGTGAAAGTTCTAGAAGAATGTTCTGGTACCAGTCTGTTATTTTTTATTTACACATTGTGACCATGGTGAATCTACTCTTGTTGTCACTRTCTGTCCAAGTGTACTTATCATTGCATCTCTTTGCGATCAACTCAACAAAAAAAATGGATTTCTTTTTGCATAGCCTTGCGTCTTTGTGTGAGTCAAACATTTTTTGAGATCCACAAGTAACATCTAGGCAGCTGTGGAAAATCCATCGTGACTTTCAATCTCTTTTTCTCCATTTGACTGGATGTTTGTCGTGTCATAATACTAGCTAACCAGGAAGTCTTGTTTGGGAAAAATTGTTCAATGGAATATGATTATTCACGATGAATATTGGAAAACAGGAACCATTGTATTCATTTTATTGAACTGTTATACCTCTTGTCTCAAATCAGAGATCAATCTCAGGTCTTGAAGGAATTCCTGACTCATAACAGAAAGCCAAGAGACTGCCATTTATTAATTTAAACATTTTATTATTTTAAACATTTATTTTACATTTATTCATGATTTTTAAATGTGTTATTGTAGTTTTTGTTGTTGTGGGTTTTGTATTGTGACACAACATATTTAAACCACGTTGTAAAATGTCCACCGGATGTAAAGTATCATACAGTATTTATTATTTAATTTTTTTCTTTAAGAATTTGTTTAACAACACTTAGCAATGTAAAATAAAATCATATTAGTTGATTCAGAGTTAGATGATGTGGTGTAGAAAACCACCACTTTCCCTTGTATAGAATGTCCTATTTACACTGTGTCAATGTAAGCATTTGAAGCAGAGTTACACCGATATCTGGATGATGATATCTACCTAGATATAGATATAGCAGAATAGATATAGACATAGTAGAACTACAGTAGATTGACTGCATGGCTGCAGAGGAGATTATGCCTCCCCAGATACCCTTACCAGACATTAGCCCTTTGAGCTAAAGGCTGATAGCTTAGTAACTGGTTGGTTACATAGGGAAAAGGTATTTAAAATGAGGTTAGCACTTCAGGCTAGAGGCCGATAGTAACTGGGTTAGTAACTGGTTGGTTACATAGGGAGATTTATCTGAAACCTAATGTTCTGTCAGGTTTGGAAGTGTACTGATTGTTCTATGTCTTGTGGATTTGCCCATTATGACCAATAAACTCTAGAACTCTTTAATGTTCCTTCCATTCTAGAACAGAAGGTTGGGTTCCCAGTAGATGTACTCTAGAACTCTTTAATGTTCTTCCCGGGGGGGGGCCGGGCTTTATCGCCTTAGAGAAGGGGACTCTATTGATGAAAACAGTTACCATTAAATAAGTGTATTTATTTCACATTGTACATCTCAGTTGACTTTCTTCTACAGGGTCTGAAGTGTGTCTCCTCACCTATAGCCCTGGCCTCACGGCTGGCTTCTGCCTCTG
>NW_019943661.1:54841-72501 GCF_002910315.2 Salvelinus sp. IW2-2015 | reverse complement strand
TCCTTCCATTCTAGAACAGGAAGGTTGGAGGTTCCCAGTATAGATGCATATCTAATGAGGGGGTTGTTCTGTCTCACATGGATGCTTGTATACCTTGGTTATTGCTATTGTTTACTGATGATCATTTTGTTGTAAAGATTGTTTGGAATTCTTCTTCTGCACAGGATTCTGCCATGTTGTTGATATGGAAAGCATGTCTCTTTCAATAAGTGTGTCTTTTGCGTTGTTTGTTTTTATAACAGAACTTGGTTTCATTTTTTCCAAACTGCCACCGTAGCTTGGGATGGTAGAAGTTAAACATTGTGGAATTTTTATTTATGAGACACTAATGTCGTGTATAGTGACACTTTGATTGAAAGTAGATAAAATATAATGCGGAAAAAAAAATAAGAACTTTGTAAATATAGTGTTTGCTTTTTTTCTCCACAGAGTAGAAGTTATGTACTCTTAGTAAAATTAGACAGTGTGTATGGCTCTAACAACATCATGTGGTGCTATTCACTACTAGATAGGGTGTAAGTACACGGCCATTCACCACACCGGGGGGGGGGATAGTGTAAAAAGTAACGGCCATACACCCACCGGATATGAGGTGTGTAAAATAAAAGAAATAGCTACGGCCCCATTTCACCCACCGGACTAGTAGGAGGTGAGTGTAAAGTAACGCGCCATTCACCCACCGGATAGGTGAAGTAAACGGCCATGTCACCTACGGATACGGTGTTTAGTAACGCGCCATTATTCACTCCTCGCTGCATGTAGGTTTATCATTGTTACCAGTAACGGCCCATTCACCTCCTGGATTAGGTCGTAAGTAACGCCATTCACCCACCGGATAGGTCTGTAAGTAAACGGCCATTTCACCTCCTGGGATAGGGTATAGTAACGGCCATTTCACCCACCGGATAGGTGTAAGTAACGCCATTTCACCCACCGGATAGGTGTAAGTAACGGCCATTTCACCACGCGATAGGTGTAAGTAACGGCCATTTCACCTCCGCGATAGGTTGTTAAGTAACGGCCATTTCACCTTACCGGATAAAGGTGTTAGTAACGGCCATTTCACCCACCGATAGGTGGTTGAAAAGTGTAAATGGCAGTAGTTTACTTAAACACGTATGCCATTTCACTGGCCACCGCGGATGAATAAGCGTTGTGTGTTCTTAATACGGTAACGGCCAAGTTGTCACTTGAACCCAACCGTGACTACCGGTTATACTACATTGAGTAGTGAGCGGGGCACATTTCAGCCATGGCTCTCTGCAGCTGGTGGGGCAGCTTCACGTCCTTAATCTCCACACGCTCCACCTTGATACCCCACGGGTCAGTGGCCTCGTCCAGAGACTCCTATGGAAGGGGTAGTAGGGTCAGCAAACAGAGAAACATTAGTCGGTCCAGAGCTATCATACAGCTAACGAAATAGCTACACCTACTAGTGTATTTGTCCAGAACAGATGAGTTCGATGTGGGATTAGACTCTATTCATCCACAACAGGTAAAGGACAGATCGAAATGTACTGTTCAAGGTGTCATTAAAAAAATGCAATCCCTCCCCCCCTTCTCCCCAACTATAAAAATATTTTCACTTGACCCTCCCCGTGTACTGTTAAATAAATTGAACACCCTCCTCCTCTTGGAATTAACTCAAAATAATGTTGAAGACCATAACTGTGGAGACCCTGTGGCCTATAAACGTGGATATGCTTTGTGGCACAGTTGATGTCACACAGGGCTACGGCCAGAAGGTTGAGTGTTCGCCATGACAACCACAGATGAGCTCATTCTCCCTGCCTGTTTCATTACTTCATGATCAGTGCCGGATGCAGACAATCATCAGCTAGGGGGGGAATAAAACATTTTGATGCCATATTTACAATTATATAAAATACACTACATCACCAAAAATATGTGGACACCTGCTCGTCGAACATCTCATTCCAAAATCATGGGCATTAATATGGAGTTGGTCCCCCTCTTTGCTGCTATAACAGCCTTCACTCTTCTGGGAAGGCTTTCCACTAGATGTTGGAACATTGCTGTGGGGACTTGCTTCCATTCAGCCACAAGAGCATTAGTGAGGTCGGGAACACTGATGTTGGGCGATTAGGCCTGGCTCGCAGTCTGCGTTCCAATTCATCCAAAAGGTGTTTTATGGGGTTGAGGTCAGGGCTCTGTGCAGACCAGTCAAGTTCTTCCACACCAATTTCGACAAACCATTTCTGTATGGACCTCGCTTTGTGCACGGGGGCATTGTCATGCTGAAACAGGAAAGGGCCTTCCCCAAACTGTTGCCACAAAGTTGGAAGCACAGAATCGTCTGGAATGTCATTGTATGCTTTAGTGTTAAGATTTACCTTCACTGGAACTAAGGGGCCTAGCCCGAACCATGAAAAACAGCCCCAGACCATTATTCTTCCTCCACCCAACTTTAKAGTTGGCACTATGCATTCGGGCAGGTAGCGTTCTCCTGGCATCCGCCAAACCCAGATTCCTCCATTGGACTGRCAGATGGTGAAGCGTGATTCATCACTCCAGAGCATGCGTTTCCACTGCTTCATAATCCAATGGCGGCGAGCTTTACACCACTCCAGACGATTCTTGGTATTGCGCATGGTGATCTTTAGGCTTGTGTGCGGCTGCTCGGCCACGGAAACCCATTTCATGAAACCCAATTATTGTGCTGACGTTGCTTCCAGAGGCAATTTGGAACTCGGGGACAGATGATTTTTTACACGCTAGGTGCTTCAGCACTCGGCAGTAACGATATGTGAGTTTGTGTGGCCTACCACTTCGCAGCTGAGCCGTTGTTGCTCCTAGACGTTCCCACTTCACAATAACAGCACTTACAGTTGACCGTGGCAACTCTAGCAGGGCAGAAATTTGACAAACTGACTTGTTGGAAAGATGGCATCCTATGACGGTGACACATTGAAAGTCACTGATCTCTTCAGTAAGGCCATTCTACTGATTGCATGGCTGTGTGCTCAATTTTATACACCTGTACAATCTTCAACAGTTAAATTAAATGTTTTGTTGTCCTGATCATCATTGTAATGACATGCTTGAATAATATAGGACTAGAATAAGATGCAGATGGCTTTCTAGTCTCTTCGTGAAGATTGAATGGCTACAGGTCTGAACAAATAAACAGCTATAGCCTACCGCCATCCTGCGTTCTCTCTTCTTTCAGGCTCCCACGGCTGTGGCCATGAGTTCTATTGGCTTCTGTATTTAACATTCAGCAAACAAGAGCTTGCTTCCCTCTTCCAATAGTCTATTCGTATAAGAAATGCTAAAAATAAGTTATTCCAGCAAACTATTCTAGTCTAGCTTTTCCTGGGATTCCAGAGAGAGAAAGACTGTGACAGAGTGCTCGCGTGCGCACAAAGAAAGGAGAACTCTCCCCGGGGTTCCCGTCAGCTTCTCCGGGATCGGTTGCGTTACCGCACTGCACACCTCGAGGCATCCGTTTCCGCCACTCCGGATTCGGGGATCTGAACCGACTCCCTTTCGACGGAGGCCATCGCCTCTCCCTTCCCGAACGGCGTTCGCCCATCTATTAGGACTGACTGACCCATGCTCAACTGCTGCTCACATGGAACCCTTCTCCACTTCGGCCTTCAAAGTTCTCGTTTGAAAATTTGCTCCGTTCATCTTTCCCTCAATCCTGACTAGTCTCCCAGTCCCTGCTGCTGAAAAACATCCCTACAGCATGATGCTGCCACCACCATGCTTCACCGTAGGGATGGTGCCAGGTTTCCTCCAGACGTGACGCTTGGCATTCAGGCCAAAGAGTTCAATCTTGGTTTTATCAGACCAGGGAATCTTGTTTCTAATGGTCTGAGTGTCCTTTAGGTGCCTTTTGGCAAACTTCAAGTGGGCTGCCTTTTACTGAGGAGCCACCAGCTCTAGGAAGAGTCTAGATGGTTCCTAACTTCTTCCATTTAAGAAAAATGGAGACCTTCAATGCTTCGGGGACCTTCAATGCTGCAGAAAAGTTTAGTACCCTTCCCCAGATCTGTGCCTCAACACAATCCTGTCTCGGAGCTCTACGGACAATTCTTTCAACCTCATGGCTTGGTTTTTGCTCTGACATGCACTGTCAACTGTGGGACCTTTATATAGACAGGTGTTTGCCTTTCCAAATCATGTCCAATCAATTGAATTTACCACAGGTGGACTCCAATCAATTTGCAGAAACATCTCAAGGATGATCGATCAATGGAAACGGGAAACAGTTTCGAGACTCATAGCAAAGGGTCTGAATACTTATGTAAATAAGGTATTTCTGTTTTTTATTTGTAATATATTTGCAAACATAAAAAAAAATAAAAAAAWAATAATCATTATGGATTGATAGATTGATGAGGATTWTTTTTTTTTTTAATCCCTTTTAGAAAAATGCTGTAACGTATTTTTTATTTTTAGATTTGGCCAATATCCCTTGTTTATGGATAGCGCTGGCTACGCCGTGTTGGATCTGAAGACATATGGATGTCTGGTCAATTTCTTCCCAGTCACGTTGTCCGGAGCCAACTTTCCTATAGGAAACCCTGAAATGCTCATATTGTTTATATGCAGATTTTAGAATATTCCCATGAACATCTGTCACCATGGGAACCTAGCTATAGACATCCTACAGACTCTGGCAGGTGCGCTAGTCCAGTGTCACTTTGATTATGCCTGCACATCCTGATTCACCACTAGGCCAAACATCTAAAGAATAATCTACAGATAACGGTTGAATTTTCCCCCCTGTATTTTACAATGGTTCCATCCCGAGAATAATCACTTTTCTCCCCAAATCGGAAGTGTCATTCTAAAGCATATGTCTGGATTTGAGTAGAGCTTTGATCGGCAATACCTTATTATTACCAGCCACTTCGGCACCAGCTCCCCGCTGAGGATGCGCCACCACCAGCCACGCTAGTGTGGGTGGCTCCACCTCGGTCCGTCTCGGTTACTGTAGTGCAGTCTTTGTGCCAGCATCGGTTTGTGGTGGTATGTAGACAGTTACGAAAAATACAGATGAAAACTCTCTTGGTAAATAATGTTGTCTAAAGCTTATCATGAGATACTCTACCTCAGGCGAGCAAAACCTTGAGACTTCCTTAGATTTTCGTGCACCAGCTGTTGTTTACAAATATACATAGACCGCCACCCCTTGTCTTAGCAGAGGCCGCTGTTCTATCCTGCCGAAAAAGCACAAAACCTGTCAGCTGTATGTTATTCATGTCGTCGTTCAGCTACGACTCGGTGAAACATAAGATATTACAGTTTTTAATGTCCCGTTTGTAGAATATATACGTGATCGTAGTTCGTCTATTTTATTATCGATTGATTGTACGTTGGCTAATAGGAACGATGGTAAAGGTAGATTACCCTCTCGGTGACGGATCCTAACAAGGCACCCGGAGCTTTGTCCACGATATCTACGTCTCTTTCTCCTGCGAATGACGGGGATGAGGGCTTTATCTAGAAACTCTTTTCGGACATAAGATACGGTGGCAGAAACATTATGTACAAAATAACTTACAAATTACATGAAAAAACACACACAATAGCACAATTGGTTAAGGGGTCGTAAAAAACAGCAGTCATTTCCTTTCGGGCCATTCTTAAAATTCATTATCAGAAGTAAAAATACAGACAGACTTGCCTGTGTTTACTGTGCCTTTCTAGACCTTATAAACTGTTGAGAGTAGATCCACAATGGATTCAAAATCAAATTATTCAAATTACATTTTCACTGCAGCCTAGAGTAGAATTTTGGTCTCACTTGAAAACAATAATACAGTTATTAATAATATTGTGGTTGTTGCTACTATCGTCTAGGTAGGATAATTATATTGTGGTTGTTGCTACTATAGTCTAGGTAGGATAATTATATTGTGGTTGTAGGCTACTTTAGTCTAGGTAGGATAATTATATTGTGGTTGTTGCTACTATAGTCTAGGTAGGATAATTATATTGTGGTTGTTGCTACTATATGCTATGTTAGGATAGATTAATTTGTGGTTGTTTGCTACTATAGTGTCTAGGTAGGAATATATATTGTGGTTGTTGCTACTACTTTAAGTCTAGGTAGGAGAATTATATTGTGGTTGTTGCTATCTATAGTCTAGGTAGGATAATTATTTGCTGGTGTTGCTATCTATAGTCTAGGTAGGAATAATTATATTGTGTGGTTTGCTACTAATGTCTAGGTAATATATTAATATTTGGTTGTTGCTACTATAGTCTAGGTAGGATAATTATATTGTGGTTGTTGCTACTTTAGTCAGGTAGTGATATGGATAATTGTGGTTGTTGCTACTATTAGTCTAGGTAGGATAATATATTGTGGTTGTTGCTACTTTAGTCTAGGTAGGATAATTATATTGTGGTTGTTGCTACTTTAGTCTAGGTAGGATAATTAATGTGGTTGTTGCTACTATAGTCTAGGTAGGATAATTATAGTGGGTTGTTGCACTTATGTTCTAGGTAGGATAATTTATTGTGGTTGTTGTACTATAGTGTCTAGGTAGGATAATTATATTGTGGTTGTTGCTACTATTAGTCTAGGTTAGGATAATTATATTGTGGTTGTTGCTACTTGGTCTAGGTAGGATAATTATATTGTGGTTGTTGCTACTATAGTCTAGGTAGGTATAATTTATTGTTGGTTGTTGCTACTATAGTGTCTAGTGTAGGATAATTATATTGTGTTGTTGTCTACTTAGTCTAGGTAGGATAATTATACTGTGGTTGTTGCTACTAAGTCTTGGTAGAAATAAATATAGTGTCCGAAAGCAAGATGCAATAGGGGAGCTTTCCTGACCTGTGTGTGATTCGATGTCTTCACTGTTCCTATTGTTCTATTGTTGAAAATTGATGCACTTCAGTTCGAATGTTTTATATAGTATATTGTTAGTTAGCCGATTGCAGATCTGACAAAGATACACCTACCACTCTGTCACGTATGGGAATGGTGGGATAGAGGGTCAGGAATAGACCGTTAGAGACTGGTAGAACAATAACGACGGTGGTAAAATTAGCACATTGGAAAAGCTAGGTCATAAGCGAAGTACCTGATATAGGAGGAGGTAGCATGCAAGCAGATAAGGAATGTGACCTAGATGGAATACATTATATAGTAAAACCTGTAGAAGAGTGAATTTAACAGGGAAGAAAACGCACTCAACTCCCTTTACAAAACAACTCACCCTCCCTGTGGCAATAACAAACAACTCAACCTCCCTGTGCCATAACAAACCACTCAACCCCGTGCCCAAGAACAAACCACTACCCTGGCAATCACACAACCCTCCTGTGCCCAATAACAAACCACTCAACCCTCCTTGCCCAAAACAACCAGTCACCTCCCCTTTGCCATAAACAAACCAGCTCAACCTCCCCTGGCCCAATAACAAACACTCAAGCCCACTTTGCCAATAAAACACTCAACCCTCCTTTGGGCCAAGTAACAAACACTCAACCCTCCCTGTGCCAATACAACATCCCTAACTGCCTCAAACCATCAACCCTCTTTGGCCAATAACAAACCACTCAACCCTCCCCTTTGCCCAACAAACACTCAACCTCCCGTTTGCCCAATAACAAACCAGTCAATCTCCCCTTTGCCATAACAACCACTCAACCCTCCCTTTGCCCAATGAACAAAACATCAACCTCCCCTTTGCCCAATAACAAACCACTCAACCCTCGCCTTTGGCCAATAACAAACCACTCAACCTCTCCCTTTGCCCAATAACAAACCACTCAACCCTCCCTTTTGGCCAATAACCAAACCGACTCAGAATCCTCCCTTTGCCTAATAAACCACTCAACCCTCCCTGGCCAATAACAAACCACGTCAACCCTCCTCTTTGCCCAATAAACCACTCAACCCTCCCCTTGTGCCCAATAAAAACCACTCAACCCCCCTTTGCCCAATAAGAAACCACTCAACCCTCCCTTTGGCCATAACAACCATCAACCTCCCTGTGCCAATAACAAACCACTCACCTCCCCTTTGCCCAATAAAAACCACTCAACCCTCCCCTTGTGCCCAATAACAAACCACTCAAACCCTCCCTTTGCCCAATAAACACCACTCAACCCTCCCCTTTGCCAATAACAAACCACGTCACAACCTCCCCTTTTGCCAATAACAAACCACTCAACCCTCCCTTTTGCCCAATACAAACCATCAACCCTCCCTTTTTGCCAATAACAAACCACTCAACCCTCCCTGTTTGCCCAATAAAAACCACTCAACCCTTCTTTGCCCAATAACAAACCACTCAACCCTCCTCTCCCAATAACAAACCACTCAACCCTCTCCTTGCCCAATAACAAACCACTCAACCTCCCTCTTTTGCCCAATAACAAACCACTCAAGCCCTCCCCTTTGTGCCCAATAACAAACACTCAACCCTCCCCTTTGCCCAATAACAAACCACTCAAACCTCCCCTTTGCCCAATAACAAACCACTCAACCCTCCCTTTTGCCCTAACCTAAGACCACTCAACCCTCCCTTTTGCCCAATAAAAACCATCAACCCTCTGCCTTGCCAATACCAAACCACCAACTCCCTGTGGCCAATAAAAACCACTCAACCCTCCCTTTGCCCAATAACAAAACATCAACCCTCCCTGTGCCCAATAAAAACATCACCTCCTTTTGCCCATAACAAACACTCAACCCTCCTTTTGCCCAATTAAACCAAACCACATCAACCCTCCCCTTTGCCAATAACAAACCACTCAAACCTCCCCGTTTGCCCAATAAACACATCAACCCTCCCTTTTGCACAATAACAAACCACTCAACCTCCCTTTTGCCCATAACAAACCACTCAAACCTCCCTATTTTGGACTACCCCCCGCGGCCCGCAGTAAATTGCGACCTGGCCCTAACTGGATCCCATAACCAGGTGAGTTTGATGTGGGATTAGGCTCTATTCATCCACAGCAGGTAACTGGATAGTAGAAAGCATGATGGCACGTCTATGGTTTTGAATTACATTTTGAGGTTTGTTTCATTGCACATAGTAAACATACTTGTCTTGATTGTGCATTCCCATCACAAAGCATGTCCAGTTTTCAGTTTGGCCTAATATGAATTAACCAAACCAACCAATCACTCAGTCACTGTGACTGTATTACTCCCAGGCATGCTGTGGGAGATGCTGTCCAGGTTGTTCTACAGTTTTACAGTTCTGCAGTTCTAAGTTCTCGGTTCTACAGTTCTATGTTCTCGGTTCTACAGTTCTATGTTCTAGGTTCTACAGTTCTATGTTCTAGGTTCTACAGCTCCGTGTTCCGTACCGACATGCTGTGTGAGATTCCCTCGTGGTCAGTCAGCAGATCAGCCTAATTCTACTGTTCTTAGTTATATGGTTCTATAGTTCTAAGTTCTAGGGCTTCCTACCTGCATGCTGTGTGAGATTCCCTCGCGGTCAGACAGCAGATCAGCCAGGTTCTTGGTTCCCAGGACGTTCCTCAGGGTGGTCTGGGCCAGGAGACGGGTGGAGGAGTGGGCGTTGGACACGTTGGCTACAGCAGAGATGGGGCAGTACACACGGAAATACACCACCCCGTCCACAGACACCGTCACTGAGTCTTTGGTCAGGATCTGGACAGAAGAGAAGAAGGCAAGAGGTGAGTTTATACTGGATGAATTACATTCTGAAAAAGGGATGTTGTTGGGGGTCTTGGAAGGAAATTGGTATGTATTGTTTGTGCACTTTACAACTTCAATCTACCAATACCAATACCTGGACAGTCAAAGTGAACTGATTAGGATCCAGGGCTCTTCAACCCTGTTCCTGGAGAGATACCCTCCTGTAGGTTTTAACTCCAACCCTGTTCCTGGAGAGATACCCTCCTGTAGGTTTTAACTCCAACCCTGNTGTTCCTGGAGAGATACCCTCCTGTAGGTTTTAACTCCAACCCTGTTCCTGGAGAGATACCCTCCTGTAGGTTTTAACTCCAATCCTATTCCTGGAGAGATACCCTCCTGTAGGTTTTAACTCCAACCCTGTTCCTGGAGAGAAACCCTCCTGTAGGTTTTAACTCCAACTCCAGTTGTAACTAACCTGATTCAGCTTATCAACCAGGTAATTATTACAATCAGGTGCGCTTGATTAGGGTTGAACCGAAAACCTACAGGACGGTGTCTCTCCAGGAACAGGGTTGGAGGGCCCTGATATACGCTGTCATTGGTGCAGAAAACATGAAGATGTACATGACACAGTCCTCACTGCACAGTGGTATGAGGTATTTGAGGTAGATGTGTTCAGTACCTCTTGGGGTGGGATGTCAAAAGACACAGTCCTCAAGTCCACCTTCACAAAGGTGTCAGTACAGGGAAGTACAAAGAAGATCCCTACAGAGGAGACAAGAGAGAAGGATGTTTTCTCACCAGTTTTAAAGGCGTGTTACAGTGTATGTGCTGTACTGTACTGTAGGCCATGTTGAGCGAGGTGTATTGTATGCTGAGGCAGTATTTCACCTGGTCCTTTCGGCTTCTTGTCTGCGATGCGTCCAAGTCTGAAAATGACCGCTCGCTCATACTCCTTTACAATCTAGAGAGTAAAACAATACAGGGTGACACGAAACCATGTGTTTTACGTTGGTTATATTATTGATCATGTCCCATGATGCCATATCAGGGCTAGAAAATGGGTGAGTAGATAACACAACTCTAGAGAACTATGCTTGTGACCTTTTCAGAGAGCTCCTCCCCTCATACCATAGGTCCTCCCCTCATTACCATAGTTCCTKCCCTCATAACATAGCTCCTCCCCTCATACCATAGTTCCACACCTCATAACATAGGTCCACCCCTCATACCATAGGTCCTCCCCTCATACCAWAGGTCCTCCCCTCATTACCATAGCTACACCCCTCATACCATAGTTCCACCCCTCATAACATAGCTCCTCCCCTCATACCATAGGTCCACCCCTCATACCATAGGTCATCCCCTCATTACCATAGTTCCTCCCCTCATACCATAGTTCCTCCCCTCATACCATAGTTCCACCCCTCATAACATAGCTCCTCCCCTCATACCATAGTTCCACCCCTCATACCATAGTTCCACCCCTCATAACATAGCTACACCCCTCATACCATAGCTCCTCCCCTCATACCTCATCCACCCCTCATACCATAGGTCCTCCCCTCAGAGGTCTCCCTCATTACCATAGCTACACCCCCTCATAGGTCCACCCCTCATACCATAGCTCCTCCCTCATACCTCATCCACCCTCATACCATAGGTCCTCCTCATTACCATAGCTACACCCCTCATACCATAGGTCCTCCCCTCATACCATACGTACACCCCTCATAGGTCCTCCCTCATACCATAGGTCCACACCCTCATACCAATAGGTCCTCCCCTCATTACCATAGGTCATCCATCATTACCATAGGTCTCCCCTCTTACCATATGTCCTCCCCTCATTACCATAGGGTCCTCCCCTCAAACCTAGGTCCTCCCCTCATACCATAGGTCCTCCCCTCATACCATAGGTCCACCCCTCATACCATAGGTCCACCCCTCATACCATAGGTCCACTCCTCATACCATAGGTTCCACTCATACATAGCCACCTTACCATACACCCCTCATACCATAGGTCCACCCCTCATTACCATAGGTCCACCCTTCATACCACAGGTCCACCCCTCATTACCATAGGTCCACCCTTCATACCACAGGTCCACCCTTCATACCATAGGTCCACCCTCATTACCATAGGTCCACCTTCATACCATAGGTCCACCCTCATACCATAGGTCCTCCCCTCATACATAGGTCTCCCCTCATACCATAGGTTCACCCCTCATACCATAGATCCACCCCTCATTACCATAGATCCACCCCTCATACCATGAATCCACCCTCATACCATAGGTCCACCCCTCATACCATAGGTCCCCCTCATACCATAGATCCCCTCATACCATAGATCCACCCCCATACCATAGGTCCCACCCCTCATACCATAGGTCCTCCCCTCACTACCATTACGTACACCCCTCATACCATACGTACACCCCTCATAGGTCCTCCCCTCATACCATAGGTCCACCCCCTCATACCATAGGTCCACCCCTCATACCATAGGTCCACCTCTTCAACGTGTCACTCCTTTATGTCATGTTCTAATGTGCACTAAGGAATATAACCCTTTTGATCAGGAAGGAGTAAATCACAACAGAACCGCAAAAAAGTATGCAGCTATTCATTATTCAGCCTACATTTTACAATGAATTTGACTTACAAAACAATATAATCAAGATTCAATACAACAACGGAACCAAGAGGCTCCACCATCAACACTGTATTTCCAAAGTTCTACAGACTCAACAGTAAATGTTAATCCAGAAACCGTTCCAGATAAGAGGAGGGAGCGTTACTTCCAGAGAACGTGACGTCTAAACCTTCTCTCTATGAGGAGGATCTCTCCTGTCCTGTGTGCTGTGACATCTTCAAAGATCCACAGCTTCTGTAAAGCCTGTCTGAAGCTAAACTGGAACAGAAGGATTATCGGGTATGTCCAGTCTGCAGGAAAAAGTCCTCAATGCCACTCCTTCCTGCAACCTGGTTTTAAAGAAGCTGTGTGAGACCTTCTTACAGGAGAGGAGTCAGAGAGCTTCATCAGGGTCTGAGTTACAGGAGAGGGTCAGAGACCTTCATCAGGGTCTGAGATACAGGAGAGGAGTCAGAGAGCTTCATCAGGGTCTGAGATACAGGAGAGGAGTCAGAGAGCTTCATCAGGGTCTGAGATACAGGAGAGGAGTCAGAGAGCTTCATCAGGGTCTGAGATACAGGAGAGGAGTCAGAGAGCTTCAGCAAGGTCTGAGATACAGGAGAGGAGTCAGAGAGCTTCATCAGGGTCTGAGATACAGGAGAGGAGTCAGAGAGCTTCATCAGGGTCTGAGTTACAGGAGAGGAGTCAGAGAGCTTCATCAGGGTCTGAGATAACAGGAGAGGGTCGAGAGCTTCATCAAGGTCTGAGATACAGAGAGGAGTCAGAGAGCTTCATCAGGGTCTGAGATACAGGAGAGGAGTCAAGAGCTTCATCAAGGTCTGAGATACAGGAGAGGAGTCAGAGAGCTTCATCAAGGTCTGAGATACAGGAGATGAGTCAGAGAGCTTTCATCAGGGTCTGAGATACAGGAGAGGAGTCAGATAGCTTCATCAAGGTCTGAGATACAGGAGAGGAGTCAGAGAGCTTCATCAGGGTCTGAGATACAGGAGAGGAGTCAGAGAGCTCATCAGGGTCTGAGATACAGGAGAGGAGTCAGAGAGCTTCATCCGGGTCTGAGTTACAGGAGAGGAGTCAGAGAGCTTCATCAGGGTCTGAGATACAGGAGAGGATCAGAGAGCTTCATCGGGTCTGAGATACAGGAGAGGAGTCAGAGAGCTCATCAGGTCTGAGTTTACAGGAGAGGATCAGAGCTTCATCAGGGTCTGAGTTACAGGAGAGGAGTCAGATAGCTTCATCAGGGTCTGAGTTACAGGAGAGGAGTCAGATAGCTTCATCAGGGTCTGAGATACAGGAGAGGAGTCAGAGAGCTTCATCAGGGTCTGAGATACAGGAGAGGAGTCAGAGAGCTTCATCAGGGTCTGAGATACAGGAGAGGAGTCAGAAGCTTCATCAGGGTCTGAGATACAGGAGATGAGTCAGAGAGCTTCATCAGGGTCACACTGACTACTGTGAGACCTGTGAAGCGGTTTTGTATTGTGACAGTGTGACTGACTACTGTGAGACCAGTCAGGGAGTTTATACATACTCTACTTGCATTGCTCGGTGCATTCAACATCTAGGATATCTATTTCTTATCTTCATGTGGTCATCCATTTTTTTTAAACAAATTTTACTGAACGTATCAAAACGTTACGCTGCCATACTGTACACTAGTATACTGTACCTTGACGCACATGAAGATGGTAGAGGGAAGAGAACAGCGTAACGATGAGAGAGATTCCGAAGAGAAGCCAGCCACAACATCCAGAGAGCCAGAGCTCTTATCTACGCAGGAAGGAATTCACCAACAATAAAGGTTAGTCTGACTGACGTATAATAATATGATAATACTATAATAACTACATGTATATGAAGTATACATACAGTATAATGACTATACGTATCATAACTTTATCAATCAAATCAAATTTAAATTTTAACGTGGAATTCTTACTTAGAAGCCCATTTCCCCAACGATGCAGAGTTTTAAAAAATTATGAAAATAAAAAATAACACAAGGAATAAAAATACACAAGATTGAAGCTATATACAGAGAGTACCAGTACTATATCACTGTACAGGGGTAGGAGGTATTTGAGGCATATGTGTTCATAAAGGCAGGGTACGAGGTATTTGAGGCAGATGTGTTCATAAAGGCATGGGTACGAGGTATTTGAGGCAGATGTGTTCATAAAGGCAGGGGTACGAGGTATTTGAGGTAGATGTGTTCATAAAGGCAGGGGTACGAGGTATTTGAGGCAGATGTGTTCATAAAGGCAGGGGTACGAGTATTTGAGGCAGATGTGTTCATAAAGGCAGGGGTACGAGGTATTTGAGGTAGATGTGTTCATAAAGGCAGGGGTACGAGTATTTGAGGAGATGTGTTCATAAAGGCAGGGTACGAGGTATTTGAGGTAGATGTGTTCATAAAGGCAGGTACGAGTTAAGGCAGATGTGTTCATAAGCGGGGTACAAGGTATTGAGGTAGATCTGTTCATAAAAGCAGGGTACGAGGTATTTGAGGCATATGTGTTCATAAAGGAAGGGGTACAAGGTATTTGAGGCAGATGTGTTCATAAAGGCAGGGGTACGAGGTATTTGAGGTAGATCTGTTCATAAAGCAGGGTACGAGTTATTTGAGGCAGATGTGTTCATAAAGGCAGGGGTACGAGGTATTTGAGGTTGAAGAAAATGGTAAACACTTCAATGTGAGGCTAAATATGAGTGCAGAGCAAGCAGATGGATGAAAGGAGCCATGGAGTGAATGGATATTCTCCAATGAAAATATATTTATGTCCAGGACGGATGGTAAACCTGTTCTGGGAAACAATCGCAACATGTCATAGTATAGTCCACTTTGATTGTATGGTATTGTATGGCATGGTATGGTATTTTATTGTATGGTATTGTATTATATGATATTGTATTGTATTGTGTCATATTGTATTGTATGTATGACATTGTATGTATTGTATGACATTGTATTGTATTGATGCATTGTATTGTATTTATGGCATTGTATTATATTGTATGGATTGTATGTATGTATGGGCATTGTTATTGGTATGGCATTGTATTGTATTGTATGGAATTGTATTGTATTGTATGGCATTGTATTGTATGTGTGGCATTGTATTATGTATTGTATGTTATTGTGTCATTGTATTGTATTGTATGACATTGTATTGTATTGTATGGCATTGTATTGTATTGTATGGCATTGTATTGTATTGTATGGCATTTATTCTATTGTGTGCATTGTATTGTATGATATTGTATTGCATTGTGTCATATTGTATTGTATGTATGACATTGTATTGTATTGTTATGGCATTGTATTGTATGGCATGTATTGTATTTATGGCATTGTATTGTATTGTATGGCAATTGTATTGTAATTGTATGGCATTGTTATTGTATTGTATGGCATGTATTCTATTGTGTGGCATTGTATTGTATGATATTGTATTGCATTGTGTCATATTGTATTGTATTGTATGACATTGTATTGTTATGTGGCATTGTATGTATGGCATTGTATTGTATTTTATGGCATTGTATTGTATTGTATGGCATTGTATTCTATTGTGTGGCATTGTATTGTATGATATTGTATTGTATTGTGTCATATTGTATTGATTGTATGACATTGTATTGTATTGTATGGCATTGTATTGTATGGCATTGTATTGTATTTTATGGCATTGTATTATATTATGCATTGTATTGTATTGTACATGTATTATGTAGGCATTGATTTATGTAATTGGCATGAGTAATTGGTATGTTGGCATTGTATTATATTGATGGCATTGTATTGTATGTATGGCGATTGTATTGTATTGTATGGCATTGTATTGTATTGTATGGCATTGTATGTATTGTGTGGCATTGTATTGTATTGTATGGATTGTATGTATTGTAGCATTGTATTGGTATGTATGGCATTGTATTGTAATGGCATTGTATTGTATTGTATGGCATTGTAATTGTATTGTATTCATTGTATTATATTGTATGGCATTGTATTGTATTTGTATAGGCATTGTATTGTATTGTATTCATTGTATTATATTGTATGGCATTGTATTGTATTGTATGGCATTGTAATTGTATTGTAATGGCATTGTATATTGTATGGCATGTATTGTATTGTTCATTTATTATATTGTATGGCATTGTATTGTATTGTATGGCATTGTATTGTATTGTATGGCATGTTTGTATGTATGCATTGTATGTCATTGTATTATATTGTATGTCATTGTATTATATTGTATGTCATTGTATTGTATTGTATGGATTGTATTGTATGCTTATGTTATTGTGTGGTTGTCACGCCCTGACCTTAGTATTCTATGTTTTCTGTATTATTTTGGTCAGGTAGGGTGTGACGAGGGTGGGTATGATTGTTTTGTATTGTCTAGGGTTTTTGTATGTCTAGGTGTCTGTGTCTAATCTAGGCATATGTAGTCTATGGTGGCCTGAATTGGTTCCCAATCAGAGCAGCTGTTTATCGTTTTCTGATTGGGATCCTATTTAGGTTGCCATTTTCCAGTTTGGTTTGGTGGGTTATGTGTCATGTGGTGTTGCATGTCAGCACTCGTGTCTTATAGCGGTCACGTTCTTTTTGTTATTTTGTATAGTTTGTTCAGTCTTCTTCGTTATTTAAAGGAAGATGTATTATCATCACGCTGCCGCCTTGTCTCTCACACGACGAACGGACACATCTGGTATTGTACTGTATGCATTGCATTGTATTGTATGCTATGGTATGGATTGTATTGTATGGTAAGTATTCTATGACCAGCTATATCTACTGTCTCAATTATATTATGACAGACCAACTAGATCTAATTTTATATGTCAGACTAGCTACATCTACTGTATATATTATATTTACGACAAACCAGCTATATCTATTGTCTCTATATATTATGGCATCGATGTACATCTATGTCTATATTATATTATGACAGACTAGCATATCTACCTGTCTCTATTATATTACGACAGGCCAAGCCATCTACTGCCTTCTACTATAATTATGAACAGACCAGCTAGATCTACTGTCTCAAAATAATATGACAGACCAGCTAGATCTACTGTCTCTACTATTTATGACAGAAACGCTACTCTACTGTCTCTATGATATTATGACAGACCAGCTAGATCTACTGCCTCTTTATATTATGACAGACCAGCTAAATCTACTGTCTCAACTATATACGAAAGACCAGCTAGATTTACTGTCTCTAATATATTATGATATGACCTGCTAGATCTGCTTGTCCTCTATTAAAATTATGGCAGACTAGCTAGATCTACTGTCTTACTCTACTAATCACTTTCATAGACAGACCAGCTAGATCTACTGTCTCTACTATTTATGCAGACCAGCTAGATCTA
>NW_019943661.1:49490-54816 GCF_002910315.2 Salvelinus sp. IW2-2015 | reverse complement strand
TCAACGTGTCACTCCTTTATGTCATGTTTCTAATGTGCACTAAGGAATATAACCCTTTTGATCAGGAAGGAGTAAAGTTCACAACAGAACCGCAAAAAAGTATGCAGCTATTCATTATTCAGCCTACATTTTACAATGAATTTGACTTACAAAACAATTTATAATCAAGATTCAATACAACAATTGGAGACCAAGAGGCTCCACCATCAACACTGTATTTCCAAGTTCTACAGACTCAACAGTAAATGTTAATCCCAGAAYCCGTTCCAGATAAGAGGAGGGAGCGTTACTTCCAGAGAACGTGACGTCTAAACCTTCTCTCTATGAGGAGGATCTCTCCTGTCCTGTGTGCTGTGACATCTTCAAGGATCCACAGCTTCTGTAAAGCCTGTCTGAAGCTAAACTGGAAACAGAAGGATTATCGGGTATGTCCAGTCTGCAGGAAAAAGTCCTCAATGCAACATCCTTCCTGCAACCTGGTTTTAAAGAAGCTGTGTGAGACCTTCTTACAGAGAGAGAGTCAGAGAGCTTCATCAGGGTCTTGAGTTACAGAGAGAGAGTCAGAGAACCTTCATCAGGGTCTGAGATACAGGAGAGGAGTTCAGAGAGCATTCATCAGGGTCTGAGATACAGGAGAGGAGTCAGAGAGCTTCATCAGGGTCTGAGATACAGGAGAGAGTCAGAGAGCTTCATCAGGGTCGAGATACAGGAGAGGAGTCAGAGAGCTTCAGCAAGGTCTGAGATACAGGAGAGGATTCAGAGAGCTTCATCAGGGTCTGAGATACAGGAGAGAGTCAGAGAGCTTCATCAGGGTCTGAGTTACAGGAGAGGATCAGAGAGCTTCATCAGGGTCTGAGATACAGGAGAGGAGTCAGAGAGCTTCATCAAGTCTGAGATACCAGAGAGGAGTCAGAGAGCTTCATCAGGGTCTGAGATACAGGAGAGGACAGAGAGCTTCATCAAGGTCTGAGATACAGGAGAGGAGTCAGAGAGCTTCATCAAGGTCTGAGATACAGGAGATGAGTCAGAGAGCTTCATCAGGGTCTGAGATACAGGAGAGAGTCAGATAGCTTCATCAAGGTCTGAGATACAGGAGAGGAGTCAGAGAGCTTCATCAGGGTCTGAGATACAGGAGAGGAGTCAGAGAGCTTCATCAGGGTCTGAGATACAGGAGAGGAGTCAGAGAGCTTCATCCGGGTCTGAGTTACAGGAGAGGAGTCAGAGAGCTTCATCAGGGTCTGAGATACAGGAGAGAGTCAGAGAGCTTCATCAGGGTCTGAGATACAGGAGAGAGTCAGAGAGCTTCATCAGGTCTGAGTTACAGGAGAGGAGTCAGAGAGCTTCATCAGGGTCTGAGTTACAGGAGAGGATCAGAGCAGTCATCAGGTCTGATTACAGGAGAGGAGTCAGATAGCTTCATCAGGGTCTGAGATACAGGAGAAGGAGTCAGAGACTTCATCAGGGTCTGAGATACAGGAGAGGAGTCAGCAAGCTTCATCAGGTCTGAGATACAGGAGGGATCAGAGAGCTCATCAGGGGCTGAAGATACAGGGAGATGAGTCGAGAGCTTCATCAGGGTCACACTGACTACTGTGAGACCTGTGAAGCGGTTTTTGTATTGTGACAGTGTGACTGACTACTGTGAGACCAGTCAGGGAGTTTATACATACTCTACCTTGCATTGCTCGGTGCATTCAACATCTAGGGATATCTATTTCTTATCTTCATGTGGTCATCCATTTTTTTTAAACAAATTTTACTGAACGTATCAAACGTTACGCTGCCATACTGTACACTAGTATACTGTACCTTGACGCACATGAAGATGGTGATAGGGAAGAGGAACAGCGTAACGATGAGAGAGATTCCGAAGAGAAGCCAGCCACAACATCCCAGAGAGCCAGAGCTCTTATCTACGCAGGAAGGAATTCACCAACAATAAAGGTTAGTCTGACTGACGTATAATAATATGATAATACTATAATAACTACATGTATATGAAGTATACATACAGTATAATGACTATACGTATCATAACTTTATCAATCAAATCAAATTTAAATTTTAACGTGGAATGCTTACTTAGAAGCCCATTTCCCCAACGATGCAGAGTTTTAAAAAATTATGAAAATAAAAAATAACACAAGGAATAAAAATACACAAGATTGAAGCTATATACAGAGAGTACCAGTACTATATCACTGTACAGGGGTAGGAGGTATTTGAGGCATATGTGTTCATAAAGGCAGGGGTACGAGGTATTTGAGGCAGATGTGTTCATAAAGGCATGGGTAACGAGGTATTTGAGGCAGATGTGTGTCAGTTAAAGGCAGGGGTACAAGGTATTTGAGGTAGAATGTGTTCATAAAGGCAGGGGTACGAGGTATTTGAGGCAGATGTGTCATAAAGGCAGGGGTACGAGGTATTTGAGGCAGGATGTGTTCATAAAGGCAGGGGTACGAGGTATTTGAGGTAGATGTGTTCATAAAGGCAGGGGTACGAGGTATTTGAGGCAGATGTGTTCATAAAGGCAGGGGTACAAGGTATTTGAGGTAGATCTGTTCATAAAGCAGGGGTACGAGGTATTTGAGGCATATGTGTTCATAAAGGAAGGGGTACAAGGTATTTGAGGCAGATGTGTTCATAAAGGCAGGGGACGAGGTATTTGAGGTAGATCTGTTCATAAAAGCAGGGTACGAGGTATTTGAGGCAGATGTGTTCATAAAGGCAGGGGTACGAGGTTATTTGAGGTTGAGAAAATGGTTAAAACACACTTCAATGTGAGGCTAATATGAGTGCATGAGCAAAGAGATGGATGAAAGGAGCCATGGATGAATGGATATTCTCCAATGAAATATATTTATGTCCAGGACGATGGTTAAACCTGTGTCTGGGAACAATCGCAACAGTCATAGTATAGTCCACTTTGTATTGTATGGTATTGTATGGCATGGTATGGTATTTTATTGTATGGTATTGTATATATGATATTGTATTGTATTGTGTCATATTGTATTGATTTGTATGACATTGTATTGTATTGTATGACATTGTATTGTATTGTAATGCAATTGTATTGTATTTTATGGCATTGTACTTATATTGTATGGCATTGTATTGTATTGTAGGCAGTTGTATTGTATGGCATTGTATGTATTGTATGGAATTGTATTGTATTGTGATTGTATTGTATTGTGTGGCATTGTATTGTATGATATTGTATTGTATTGTGTCATATTGTATTGTATTTGTATGACATTGTATTTTTTGTATTGGCATTGTATTGTATGGCATTGTATTGTATTTTTATGGCATTGTATTGTATTGTAGGGCATTGTATTGTATTGTATGGCATTGTAAATTGTATTGTATGGCATTGTATTTCTTTGTGTATGGCATTGTATTGTATGAATAGTTGTATTGCATATGGTGCTACATTTTGATATTAGTATTGTATTCATTGTATCATGTATTGTATTGAGGACATGTGTATTGTATGGATTATTGTTATTAGTTATGGCATATTGTATTGTATTTTTATGGCATTGTATTGTTATTGTATGGATTGGTTCTATTGTGTGGCATTGTATTTGTAGATATTGTATTGTATTGTGTCATATTGTATTGTATTGTATGACATTGTATTGTATTGTATGGCATGTGTATTGTATGGCATTGTATTTGTATATTTATGCGCATTGTATTATAAATTTGTATTGGATTATGTATTGTAGCATTGTGTATAGTGGCATATGTATTGTATGATTGGTGTGGCATTGTATTGATATTGTATGGCATTGTATTGATGATGTATGGCAATGTGGTATTGTATTGTATGGCATTGTGATTGTATGTCATTGTAATGGCATTGTATTGTCATTGTATTATTGTATGCATTGATTCATTTGTGTATGTGGTATTGTATTAATGGATTAGTGTGCATTAATTGTATTTATGCGTATTGTTGTATGGCATTGTAGTTGGGTATTATGGGATGTACATTGTATTATAGTTGGTATTGTATTATATGTGATGGCATTGTATGTATTGTATGGATTGGATGTATGGATGTATTGTATGTATAGCATTAGTTTTATTGAGTTTTGTGGATTGTACATTTGTATTACTATTTGTATGGCATTGTATGTAGTTGGTATGCGCATATTTATGGCTATTTATGTATTGTATGTCATTGTGGTAATTTATGGCATTGTATTTTTGCTAGTATGTATGTATGTATGGTATTGTATGCATTTGCATATTATATTGTATGGCATGTATTGTATTGTATGTTACATTGTATATTGTATGGCATTGTATTGTATTGTATGGCATTGTATTGTATTGTATGGCATTGTATTATGTATTGTATGCATGATGTCATTGTATTATATTGTATGTCATTGTATTGTATGTATGCATTGTATGTGATGTATTGGATGGCATTGTACTTCGTGTGGTGTCACGCCCTGACCTTAGTATTCTATGTTTTCTGTATTATTTTGGCAGGTCAGGGTGTGACGAGGGTGGGTATGATTGTTTTGTATTGTCTAGGGTTTTTGTATGTCTAGTGTCTGTGTCTAATCTAGGCATATGTAGGTCTATGGTGGCCTGAATGGTTCCCAATCAGAGGCAGCTGTTTATCGTTTTCTGATTGGGGATCTATTTAGGTTGCCATTTTCCAGTTTGGTTTTGGTGGGTTATTGTCTTAGTGGTGTTGCATGTCAGCACTCGTGTCTTATAGGGTCACGTTCGTTTTGTTATTTTGTATAGTTGTTTCAGTCTTCTTCGTTATTATAAAGGAAGATGATTATCATCACGCTGCGCCTTGGTCTCCTCACTACGACGAACGTGACACATCTGGTATTGTACTGTATGCATTGCATTGTATTGTAGCTATGGTATGGATTGTATTGTATGGTAAGGTATTTCTATGACCAGCTATATCTACTGTCTCAATTATATTATGACAGACCAACTAGATCTATTATTTTATGTCAGACTAGCTACATCTACGTGTATATATTTATATTACCCCGAATAATAAAACACAAAACAAGCCATACACCAATCGTAATGCAGTATGCGTATTCATTAGCATAGTTAACAGCTAGGCGAGTTAGATTGCGTACAAACTGACATATAAAACTGTTCTAATATTAATATTTCATTTGACAAGACTAGCAATATATGCTAAAAGCTGTCATCTATTTAGTTAACGTTACACAGTCGGTCACAGCTAGATCTAGCCTCTAACTATATGAGTTGACAGAGTCAGTAGGATAAGTTTTAAGCTGTTCATTAAATATAATATGACAGACCCAGC
>NW_019943661.1:32651-49465 GCF_002910315.2 Salvelinus sp. IW2-2015 | reverse complement strand
TCAAAGATTGAAGCTATATACAGAGAGTACCAGTACTATATCACTGTACAGGGTAGGAGGTATTTGAGGCATATGTTTCATAAAGGCAGGGTACGAGGTATTTGAGGCAGATGTGTTCATAAAGGCATGGGTACGAGGTATTTGAGGCAGAGTGTTCATAAAGGCAGGGGTACAGGTATTTGAGGTAGATGTGTTCATAAAGGCAGGGGTACGAGGTATTTGAGGCAATGTGTCATAAAGGCAGGGGTACGAGGTATTTGAGGAGATGTGTTCATAAAGCAGGGGTACGAGGTATTTGAGGTAGATGTGTTCATAAAGGCAGGGGTACGAGGTATTTGAGGCAGATGTGTTCATAAAGGCAGGGGTACAAGGTATTTGAGGTAGATCTGTTCATAAAAAGCAGGGGACGAGGTATTTGAGGCATATGTGTTCATAAAGGAAGGGGTACAAGGTATTTGAGGCAGATGTGTTCATAAAGGCAGGGGTACGAGGTATTTGAGGTAGATCTGTTCATAAAAGCGAGGGGTACGAGGTATTTGAGGCAGATGTGTTCATAAAGGCAGGGTACGAGGTATTTGAGGTTGAGAAAATGGTAAAACACTTCAATGTGAGGCTAAATATGAGTGCAGAGCAAGCAATGGATGAAAGGAGCCATGGAGTGAATGGATATTCTCCAATGAAAATATATTTATGTCCAGGACGATGGTTAAACCTGTGTCTGGGAAACAATCGCAACATGTCATAGTATAGTCCACTTTGTATTGGATGGTATTGTATGGCATGTATGGTATTTTATTGTATGGTATTGTATTATATGATATTGTATTGTATTGTGTCATATTGTATTGTATTGTATGACATTGTATTGTATTGTATGACATTGTATTGTATTGTATGGCATTGTATTGTATTTATGGCATTGTATGTATTATTGTATGCATTGTATATTGTATTGTATGCATTGTATTGTATGCATTGTATTGTATTGTATGAATTGTATTGTATTGTATGGCATTGTATTGATTGTGTGCATTGTATTGTATGATATTTGTATTGTATTGTGTCATATTGTATTGTATTGTATGACATTGTATTGTATTGTATGGCATTGTATTGTATGGCATTGTATTGTATTTTATGCATTGATTGTGATTGTATGGCATTGTATTGTATTGTATGGCATTGTATCTGTATTGTATGGCATTGTATTTATTGGTGGCATATGTATTGTATGATATTGTATTGCATTTGTCATATTTGTATTGTATTGTATTGACATTGTATTTGTTATTGTATGGCATTGTATTGTATGGCATTGTATTGTATGGCATTGTATTGTATTGTTATGGCATTGTATTTATTGTATGGCATTGTATTCTATTGTTGTGCATGTGTATTGTATTGTATTGTATATTTATTGTGTCATATATTGTATGTATGACATTGTATTGTATTGTATGGCATTGTATTGTATGGCATTGTATGTATTTTATGGCATTGTATTATATTGATGCATTTATTGTATTGTATGGCATTGTATGTATTGTATGCATGTATTGTATTGTATGGCATTGTATTTATTGTATGGCATTGTTTTGTATTGTATGGCATTGTATTGTATTGTATGGCATTGTATTGTATGTGTATGGCATTGTATGTATTGTGTGCATTGTATTGTATTGTATGGCATTGTATGTAATTGTATGCATTTGTATGTATTGTATGGCATTGTATTGTATGGCATGTATTGTATTGTTGCATTGTATTGTATTGTATGTCATTGTATTATATTGTATGCATTGTATTGTATTGTATGGCATTGTATTGTATTGTATGTCATTGTATATATTGTATGCATGTATGTATTGTATGGCATTGTATTGTATTGTATGGCATTTATTGTATTGTATGCATGTATTGTATGTCATTTGTATTATATTGTATGGCATTGTATTGTATTGTATGGCATTGTATTGTTATGTTATGCATTGTATTGTATTGTAATGGCATTGTATGTCATTGTATTATATTGTATGTCATTGTATTGTATGTATGGCATTGTATTGTATTGATGGCATTGATTGTGTGGTTGTCACGCCCTGACCTTAGTATTCTATGTTCTGTATTATTTTGGTCAGGTCAGGGTGTGACGAGGGTGGGTATGATTGTTTTGTATTGTCTAGGGTTTTTGTATGTCTAGGTGTCTGGTCTAATCTAGGCATATGTAGGTCTATGGTGGCCTGAATTGGTTCCCAATCAGAGGCAGCTGTTTATCTTCTGTCTCTGATTGGGGATCCTATTTAGGTTGCCATTTTCCAGTTTGGTTTTGGTGGGTTATTGTCTATGTGGTGTTGCATGTCAGCACTCGTGTCTTATAGCGGTCACGTTCGTTTTGTTATTTTGTATAGTTTGTTCAGTCTTCTTCGTTATTWAAAGGAAGATGTATTATCATCACGCTGCGCCTTGGTCTCCTCACTACGACGAACGTGACACATCTTGGTATTGTACTGTATGGCATTGCATTGTATTGTATGCTATGGTATGGATTGTATTGTATGGTAAGGTATTCTATGACCAGCTATATCTACTGTCTCAATTATATTATGACAGACCAACTAGATCTATTATTTTATGTCAGACTAGCTACATCTACTGTATATATTATATTACGACAAACCAGCTATATCTATTGTCTCTATTATATTATGGCAGTCGATGTACATCTACTGTCTATATTATATTATGACAGACTAGCTATATCTACTGTCTCTATTATATTACGACAGGCCAGCTAGATCTACTGCCTCTACTATATTATGACAGACCAGCTAGATCTACTGTCTCAAATATAATATGACAGACCAGCTAGATCTACTGTCTCTACTATTTTATGACAGAACAGCTACATCTACTGTCTCTATGATATTATGACAGACCAGCTAGATCTACTGCCTCTTTTATATTATGACAGACCAGCTAGATCTACTGTCGCAATTATATTTTGGCAGACCAGCTAAATCTACTGTCTCAACTATATTACGAAAGACCAGCTAGATTTACTGTCTCTAATATATTATGATAGACCTGCTAGATCTGCTGTCTCTATTAAATTATGGCAGACTAGCTAGATCTACTGTCTCTACTATATTATGACAGACCAGCTAGATCTACTGTCTCTATAGAAGGAAGGGAGTAATCTATGAAGGATCACATGCTGGTTGCCTTATAAGGTATTCGAGAGGTAGTACTAGTAGTTATTAGTAGAACGCAGCCACCAGGACTATGTGATCATCATCCACATTTACGCCAGTACCGGGTCAAGCAGTCAGATCGAGAGACACCACGCTCAGGAGACCTAAGTGATACTAGTCATAGAAGAGAGACCACAACAGCAGAGGGCATGTGAATACATACGTTTACAGACGCAACACGTACAAGTAGTAGATAATGTTCTCGGCTGGAAAAATTATATAAGCAAAGCAAGTTACTGGTGGCTCCCGTCCCCAAGAGATGAGAGGTCGCTATCAATCTAGTAGATAAGCAAGATGAGTACTCGTGTGCTAGCAGAGACAACTCTATTGAGGGACATTAGTGTCGCATTTCACCAGACTACGCATATTGTCATGCAGTCGCGCTCACGAGACACCAAAGAGGACATGTGAAATCTAAGCGTCATAGCAGCTAGCAGTGGGTAGGAAACTGGTAATGAGGAGCCAATTACATAGTCTGCATCCATCTGAAGTCCTACGCAGACGATGGTGTAGACTAGTAGTGAGGAGGATCATTGTTGTAGGCGCCAATTACCTGCGCTTGACCGCATCGCGTATCCAACTTTTTATTCCAGTCCTCATGCCCACAATTGTTTATATAGAGGTTTAGAGGGAGTCAAGCCAGAGGGGCTTATTCGCTGATGGGCAAGTTTTGTATAGATAACTTCAACATAGAGCTTCGTTTATGGTCAGCAGACGTTAGTACATATAAGAAAGAGGACATGCATTGATGACTCACGTCTGATAAAGTCTTCATATTTGCCCCACAAGTTTGAGAATGTATGCTAGCGCGGTGTCCAATTGTCCAGTCCTGAGAGCAAGTAGTCCCGAGCGCATTTGTGTGGTTGAGCTGAATTTGCACAGAAGAGCAAAGAGTACTAAAGGTTGAGACGGCTACATTATGAGATATACAGCCTACTCGTTCTGGATACTGAGAGTGCGCACGTTGACGCTATCAGTAGAATGAGCTCAGTGTAAGGACCAATAGATTAGTATACTTCAGTCCACTCACAGATAAGAGCCATATGAGTGTACACCTAGTTTTTAGACACAAGCTCAGTTTTCTTACGAGAGAGAGAAAATCAGAGGAGACACTGTGAGTAATCCCTAAATCTTAGGTCGTCACGCTGTAGGGGAGACCAGATGGGAACTATGTTTCATGATAACTATGTTACAGAGAGAGAGACCCAGAGGAAACATGTGATTCATAAGTTAAGGTCACAAGAGAGAGACCGAGGTAGACTGATAGATAGTGTAGATGCTCAATAGAAGAAATACAAGTAACGTACACAGTAAGTATCGTGCGTCTATCACCAATTACTAGATCTGAATATATCACACTCCACTCACCCCCCACACCGTACCATATCCATCCCATTGATCGACTACTATGACAACATATACGATACACAATCAATTGTGTTCAACTTACCCTCTCATATGATACCGATCAAGTGCATAAGCTCTTGCGTGGCATCAGCTATACAATATAACCTCAATATACGACATACCATACCAACTTAATACCAATTGAAGCAATACGCATTGACCCTATGAGGGACCTACTAGTCAGCAAATACATATATAACCAATACGCATACCATAATAATACCAGCACGACTACCATAACCATAGACTACTATACAATATAATAATATACATATACCATACCATTATAATACACACAATACCATACATCCATAGACTACTTACAATAATAATAATAATACAATACCATACATTGATACACACAGTTACCCATACATATACCAACATACGCATAGGGACCTACTAATATCGTAGTAAAAAATATAGCAATTAACCAGTTATCGGCATAGTAATACCACACAATACCCATACTCCAGTAGACTGCACTAATATCGCAATCACACTGAAATAACAATACCATACATAGGTGATTATGGGGAGGCGAACTAACAATTACGACTTGATCATGTTTCTGTGCGCCCATAGCATGCACTAACAGAATAAGCCACATACAATACAAAACACATACATATTCACCACCGCAAGTTACAAGAAGTGACGCCATATTCAAGTACAATAATTAGTCCAACTCGTTAACAACTATGACTTCAAAAGGGGCATAACAGTCAACCACTACAAGCCTAACCAATGTAATTTAAATCCATGAGAAAACAAATTAATATCCATATACCATCTCAATAACAGTGATATAGGTCAGCTGCAGTCATGCGAACTAAATAAGAGTATCCCCTAAATATTATATCAGCACATGGTTTTTGCAAACTCAGACGATCACAAGCAGGATAACAGTCATTTATCCATAACATAATCCAGAGTAATAAATGAGATAGCGTAAGAGACACTCTGTATTCACATTAGTCCCACCATGAGACTAATTAGCACTAGCTTACTCACGGTGTTCATGTCAACGATGTAGTGACGTACAATACTAGTACAGCATGACACCATATGGACAACATACCTTATATCTGAAATGACGCGCGAGTACATCATCAAAAGTACGTTTTATGGACAAGTAAGCCGAACCGCGAAATTGAAACGAACTAGAAATTAATTGTACTTCCTCCATGACCATAGAGATTAGACCAGATAGTTACTTGGATTTACAAGAGCCAACCCATATCCATACATAGCCATACCAATACAATACCATACCATAGGCATAAACCGATGCCACACTCTAAGATTGCGCGATAGAACCAGAATAGCATAATAGTCCGTAAGCGACAATTTAATGGAAACTTAGCGAACTCAGCAACGTGTAGTGTTAGTTAGACACATGTCTTGAAATGTGTATGATGAGACAACCAATAATTCCTTGTACCTAATTATATTGTTATCTACGTATATTACCCAATACATGTTTTCAATCTTATTCCTCCATGTTACACCAGCAGAAGACGATATAACTACGTATTGCACAAATCTATCCTGTCTATTGAGTGAGACTCGATTTAGATCTAGAGCATCACTACTCTATATATGACTGCAAGCACTCATTATCACCGCATAACGTTCTAATCCACACCTTTATCCATATGCATGTTACAAGATGACATAACAAACATTAAGATGCGTCTATTACAGAGAGATAAATAAGACGGCGTAAGAGAGGTAATTACTTACCTAATAGTTCCATACGCAACATTAAGCCCTTCCTATATAGCAATATCATTTACGCGTATAACTCAAATTCGTTTGGCACACACTGTAATAAAGAACCGATTGCATGCTCAATCACTATCAATAGAGCGTATGTCATTCTTATGAAACTTGACATACCTCAACGGATGCAAAACCAGACTTGTTGGTATGGTCTGTGGACTATGAGGACAACTATAAAACATACAGACTGATGGAGAGAGTTCTAGGCTGAGTACTGATTTCTCTATTAGAATTTTATTAGACGCCAATGCACGTGTCCAGAAAGCTATACAGGAGGCAACACTGCTGTATAGGACTTATTAGAGCGCGCACGATTCACGAGGCAAAGAAGAATTATCGAGCATGCACCCTGCAATTTGAATAATTTATAAATGACTGATGAATTGGATAAGGCTATCAGAGCGGTGCTAAAGCCATGACAATAACCTTTACTCGGCAATTTAGTCCAACAGAAGTGCTGTATCTATAAATAATCGGCGCACAGTTCGCACACACTTAAATGTGTAGATGCGCAGAGTGAAAATACATTCTTGAACTACCAATAGCTCACTGGAATATCGGTAACAAGAGTTTAGCGATAACAAGTATTGTCTAAGTGAGAAAACATAATTCTGCTCCTGTCAAATCAATTAGTCTGAATAACAAATTTAGTAGCCCGGCTTAGCGTTCATGACCCAATCAAACGGAAGTAGAATGTATCTCACGCCATACCAATGAGACCAGCAATAAAACAACTGTCTATTACGAAGATCTCCTCTCGAACTTCAATAACAATCAATCACGAGGCAGGATAGGGGTTATGGGACAGAGGAAGTGAGAATATAAGAGATATACTCAGATTAATTCTATTATGAGCATAGATCTGCATTAACGCAGTGACGCACGTGGGAACGATGCTACTGTTGAATACGCCAGGCACTCACGTATTCGAGAGTCACAACGTACAATACATTTATTACACAATACCAACAGGGTACATGCACTAATTATCTACTACAAGAAACGAGAATTCTCTATATATCGACCATAAATCAGAGCATACTACTGTCTCACGAGATGCACAACGCTAGTTCTCCACTAGTAGCGGTGGACAGATAGCTATTAAGACGAGTACACTGGAAGCAACTCTTCGCGAATATGGGTTCGTGGACATTCGTCCCACGACCATTTGCAGCTAGTTTCGGAAATAATTCTCGCACAGATATATGAGTGTTGGATGGGCCAGGGAGCATGGTCTTTATGCAATACGGTCCTATTGAATCACGAAGTTCATTATAATGGTTGTGCATCACACATCATCATCCTTACAATTTTATATTGCCAGTTACATACGAGTTGAGACTCGATGAATGGGTAGCAAATGGTATGACCACAGGAGATCACAGTGAATATCTATCTAGGCCTACAGGCAGCTGTATACAAACCTTCTCACAGTGAACCTTGCATCGATTGTGTATATTTGACATCTATGGTAAAGAGATTATAGGATCAGCACAATGGAGATCTAAGAAGCCAAGCAAGCACGCTCACGACTTTTTTAGATTTCGTCATAGGCTTGGCTCTCAGCCACAGATAAGTTCTAGAGGTGGTTTAGTCGGCATAATTTTGGTAGGGCAATAGTCAGGCTATCTGGAATAAGGTATTCAGAGTGGCTATAATTTGCGCCACCTCAAGAGGATATGCCTTGAAGGTATGCAGCATCCGTGTAGCTCTCTCCATCGCTAAATATTTATAGTGCCCCATAGCCACCACTTTTAATTCTGGTGTGCTCGTCATCATACACAGAAGTATTAACTGGTACGTCAAGACAAGACCTACAACACCACCCAGGAAACCGCACGAACAGCTAGATGTTTGTTCTAACCACTCAAGTCCGGCATACTCTATAGTATTATGGGCTATACAGGCCACGGAAGGAGACATACGCCAGGTACTATATGCAATCTCAGAAGGCTCTTGATGAGATTCCTTACAAGTATGCATTCAACTAGGTCCTATGTGTATATATACGGTTTTGTGCTAAGATACTAGGTAGGATATCAGTTTGAGGATCGAGATATGCGATTGGAGCCTAGGGCTTCCTGTCCGATGTATATATGGATATCCTTACAGACACTATCCAGTTAGCTAGTTAAATCAGCTGTTTGATGGTGTAGAATCCGTATGGTCCCACTTAGATTCCATATGTCGCTTCAGAACACGCATAGTCTACAAACTACCAAGGAAAAGGGCGCCAGCTCCCAACAAGGATAATCGATGAAGCCAGGGTTGGCTCCCCAACATGACGAGATTCATCACGACTCGCATTAAAATTGCCATAGACTGGTAAGAAATAGGAGATCAATACTGCATGCTACTGTATCTCAGCGAACTCTGCAGCACATGGGGACATGCCATAAGGATCGTTAGATTCTTTTTGGAGGGTTAGATAGAATGTCTGAGATTCAACACTTGTTGGGCTTGTGCCACCTGAGAGAACAGCTACAGGAAGGAGGCTACAACGTCTTTGTCGGGCTCTGGCCATGAATGGTTAATCCAATCAGTCTTGATTTGGGATGTGGTTCAAGAAAGAAGGGGTGTGAGCCTAGACATGTGCTACACGGACTCACTATATGTACAACACCAATGTTCATGGGAAACAGACAACAAGCTGAGAGAAGAAATTACAACCTGTTAGAGCAAATCAGCGAGGCTCGTGCAAGCGATAGTGACATGTGCCGTCATTGGTTATGATAGGGGTGCTTATTGGAAATTCTGGCTATAGGTCGCTTAGGTGTGGCCTTATAGGGAGCTGGGGTTGTTAATTATATAATATTTAGGGAAACTATTTGGTTATGATTGAGCATCTTGGAGAGTATCGTATGTAGCAGTAAAATTTATCGCTGTCAGATGGAATATATGAGTACATACCTAGCAAGGTTAGACAAAGTTCGGAACATCATCAAGACATCACGGGCAGTTTACATACATTAAGGAAGTTCATTTGATCGTTCTCTTATGGTGCAAGGGAGGCTTGTCTAGCAGAAACTATGGGTATACTGTGATGTTTTCACTACAACTGGGAAGCATAATAGAACCGGCTCTGTTTATGTACTACCTCACACACTGAGAGTCTACTATATCTTATCCAATTGTTATGTATGGACGAACAGAGCAGACTCGAGCTTAACGTGACCGACAAAAGTCATAGGTCATGGGAGGATGCATGAGAAGGGCTCATATGCAACAAATAGAGAGACGCCAATGCGCACTTACAGATCAGTCTAAAGAACTTCTAATAGTAACATTGTCCCGTGGGTCCAGTCTATTATTGGATCAAAGTAGACGGCATGACGCGTGTCGCTGGCAGAGACGCTACATGAGTGCTGGCTGCCCTACACCAGTAGGAGTTCCATGCTGACCTTGCTCAAACTCGAGTTTTGGGAGGCAAAGATATGCACAGCTACACGGAAGCTGTCTCTATCTCAGTGATGTAACTTTAAGGTGTGAGTTTTCATTGCCAACCATTGACACGGCCTGCAATCTTGAAGATATTTTGAGTGGTGAAGTCGTATAGGCTCCTCAATATATATTTACATGGAGGTATAGGCTAGCACCCAAAAAACAGTGAGTTTGTACATGCCAAGTTAACAATTTTCAATATGTGGGCACAGACCCAAAGCTCAGCATCTCTACAATTGAGAGATGCGATTAAACTTAATGCTTTGAGCTGAGTATGTAGAGTACTTCTTAGTCTAGGACTTTAAGCTCGAGCACTATAAGTATGGGGAATGTGTATTGAATAGAAGATCAAAGTAAACAGGCGTATCAATACATCTAATAGTACTTATCTCCAATTCTACAAAGTTATTTTACATGCGTGAGAGCAATTCGACGGGACAGCCTACGTAAATATGAGTAAATGCTCGTCATCTTTGATCTCACACTGGTGAACACAGGACCGGCTCTTATACTTCGAGCTATGGCGCTCACTAATTCATAAGTGACGAGGACCAGCGCTATATTGAACTATCACGTCAGATTATGTAAATGTACAGGACATGACAAAGCTATAATTGTTGAAATAAAGTCTCTCACAACTAACCTGATTTATAGACTGTAGATCCATCGTGGCACACTAGGACCACTACAAGTCTAATCATTATAGCTCGTAATAGTACACAGACCTCAGATGCGAGAGTCTACTGAAGCATGTGTCGTGAATGTCATATGAAAGGCATATTATGAGGCGTAAGGAACAGTCCTCACGATCTCACTACGATCTGAGCATATTTTTTTGACCTTACAGACACGCAAGCTACATACTAGTCTACTGAGATACCTATATACTATTTTATTTTTTAATGGAGAGTCACCTGCCACTGAGTGACTCTAAGACTCAGTCATGATCACTAATCATTTTATTCGTACTTAGGCCAGCATAGATCTAGTCGTAGAGTAGCTGCCATACTAATTATGGTATGGCCACTAATGAGACCGTCAGTTTATGATTCAATATATAGACGGGATTTCTCCATTTATTAGACTCTGAGTAACTACAACCATTCGAGATATAAAAGCCAAATTATGCTTTATAATTTATCTATCGATCTCGGTACGTTTTATTAATTGAATAAACAAACGAAAAGTCTGAATATTAGTCTTGAGTCAATAAGTATTTTACTAAACACTCACGACAGACCTCTTCTATTAGGGTCTGCAACCATCAGTTGTATTGCATATGTTGTCTGTATTACTACATGTTATTCGACGCATCATTAGAAGTTTGCATGGACTTTTTATATGAGACTCAACCGGACCAGCTAGACATTCATATATCTGTTAGGTCCTCTATTTACACCATGTACAGAAATTAGTCAGTGACAGACCAGCTAGGGTCCTACTGGACTATACTATATTATGTGAGAACATGAACCAGATCATAGAACATCTACCTAGCAGCAATTATAAAATATTACCACAAATTAAGATGCACAGAGGCCGGAGAGGCTAGACGTTCTTATCCAATGGATTGGATACTCATTTTCACTGCAAAGAAAGACCAGGGTAGCAATTCTCATGTAAATGGTCCTGTCTCAGTATACATATAAATCAGTGGATTGCGAGGCTATCAGGAGTATGCACAAAGTAAATGGCTACATCGTTCGTTCGCGAGAGTCATTAGCTTATGTACGTATCAACCAGCCTTGCACATTTATAAACTGGCGTCTACGAAGTTGATCAAAATATACTTAGCAGGGAATAACTGTTCCGTCTGCCTTCTGTTACGACACTCCAGTACTGATCTCAATTTAAATATTTTATGACCAGACCAGACTCTAGATCGAGGCTGTGCTCAATGAGATTATCTTAACCTCTTGTTCAGCAGGGACAGATAATTCTAAAAACGAGCACCAGAGCACTATTGCATAATCTGCTACATTACTGATTTGATGTGATAGTTAGGCCTCCTGACCATGAAGATTGGACATTTCGAATCTTTGCGTCTTTGAGAATTGGTATTATACTCGGGGAGTTTAACATGCATTTTGATAAATCATTAAAATCCTCTGCTTATGAGCAAATCTATTTGGACAAGACTCGTCACTCACAGAGAAATTTTACATGAGTTGTCTATGTAACTGACATCGAACGCACACACGAAATTGTACCTACATGATCAAGTCTATGAATTAGAATTGATCGTATCCAATGAAGCAATAGATATATGGTCAATCTATGCTTGCTTCCACAAATATCATTATAATATAACTCTCAGGCTGAGTGTGAAAAGTCTCTAAAGCAGATGTTCTCTTATATCCTCAAGTAAATTCTTATCACACTGTAATTCGAGCCTTGGCCAAAGATGACTATTCTAACACAAGTTATCTATGAGTTCTTCAAAGTTTAAATTAGAATTTGATGTACTATGAATCACAATTCTCTAGATCTATACTGTCCTCAAGTTAATTATTTAATATAGACTTTCAATACCAATCATAGACAAAACTATGACTTGTCTCTCATAAATATAATCAATTGTTTGTTTTCATGGAACACGTTTCGATGACAAATTATGCGGAGATTCGTTGTGTCAGGGTAACTAGGTGTGTCGAGTGTATTAATAAATTAATATATTGAATCATGACCAGTCACTAGAATTTACTGTCATACTATGTTTTAGAATTTTTTTAAAGCGAAGCACTAGCATACGCGAATCAATATTTGGTGTCGCGACATAGAGTATCCTCTTAAACCCACAGAGCGAAGCTGCAATTAGATTGTCTTATTCACACTGTCTCTTGATGATATTGATCTTTCTGATGACCAGACCCCAGCTTTACCGATCCCTACTGTTCTTCTATCCAAGTTGTTGTTCACGGCAGTTGGACCAATCTCTTCTCCTCTCAGCTGCTCTAAACATTTATTCTATGACAGACTCAGTGTCACCGTTAGTATATTTATTAGCCCTTATGAGTGATCCACGCGGTCTGCGTTCATATCTGTAGCTCCTGTTGCATTGCCAATGAACAAGTTTAGATCTAATTGCCTGGGTCTTCCAATTAATATAGACAATAGATGGAGCCTGTGTCTCATGACACTACCTAGAATGAGATTATTTTTTGGAGATTTACGCCTCAGACTTCACCTCGTATACTGATCTATCAAAATGCATCCTTGTTTTTCACTAGCCTCCTGTTCCCCTGAGGTCATTGAGCGTTTCATATCTCTGTGCGTAGCCTGCCAGTGACTAGAGCAGCATGGCCATTCGATACCGTAGCATGAACCTTGCCCGCACCTCACTCCGGAATGCTCCGATCTCAGAGACACCCTGCCTATCCCCTAACACGCTAGCCACATATGCGCAGGCGGTGTAGGAGCACGACGTGCGGCTCGCCTAGTGTAAACTGGACAGCTCCTAGATAAGACCTATAAACCTATGAAGCACACTCTCTGCCAGAGGTCAAATGGCCAAGCTACCACTGCGGTACGTGCCCAGTCCTCGTGCTCTGTGTGCCGGGTGAGCAATGTACGTTATATACACAGAATGACCTCGCGCCAATAGATGTACTATCAGACATAAAACTATTATGCTCATAATACTTTAACCTACAATGTGCGCCAAAGTAATCAAATATAATCAGGAATAAATGTAGTTGGTCTTTTCATAGCCGACTCGAGTCTCATAGAGTTGAACAGCAGCAGGTCTGTGGGACAGGTAAGGAGTGAGTTACCATACGACACCGCAGGTCAACAGTTGGCAACTGGAACACCATAGGACTGCCTGGATTCACCGAGCTCATCAATGCTGTCCTCCCTGCAAGGGAGCCACCCTTGGAGACACTGAGGAGTTACTTCCAGTCTTTAATAGAGGACTCGTCCGATAGCCGCTGACAGAGCGGCCAATGACCAGGCCGTTCTCGATAGCCTTACTGGAGCAATTCCGTGGATTTCCCACTGGGCAGCGGGTCACAAACCTGTATCAACCCCAGCCTACCAGGCAGAACCAGCGTAGTTCGCACAGAAAAGGGAACAGCCGACGGCTTATCACTGGCCATCCGGTGGCACGAGGGCGAGCACTAGCAACGGGAGTCTGGATGATCATGCCCGGTAGTCCTGACGCATTGGTCGCTAGAGCTGAAGGACCTTCCGCTTGCGCTTGATTCTTCTGACGCAGAGCGACAGAAATGCTAGAGAATTCACACAGAGCATACTTAAATTCCACAAGGACACGGATACCATGTAACTGGATGAGAGAGGCTAGCACTGCTTCTCTCTATCGATATATCCCACCGAACTGCTCCACCGGCTAGCACCCCCAAGACCACATCTGAGAAGGATATAGAGTAGAGAGGACAAGCTGGATTGTCTGGGGCGAATGAGAATAGCCTGAGGCAGGCTGAGTACCAGGCGTATGGGTCGATCAGGTCGGTGGGTGAGGAGAGCACACACAATACCCATTGTGCCGCCCCCATCTCAAGTCTCCATGGCAGGCAAGGTTCGGAAGGTGTTTGTAGTCTCCATCTGTTCTCGGGAGATTAGGCCTGCCTCGCCAAGCCTGCTCCAGCCTAACGTAAGATAACTTCTCCTGATAGTGTGGACAGAATACGCTGGGATTTCCGCAAGTTGGCAGCCTGAGAGGTCGCCATTAGGCAACCAAGGGCAGGACAGGGAAGAAAGCGACAGTGAGTAGATGCGAATGGCACATGTGGGTTCGCTCCCGCGGTTGTAAACATGTCGGGTACGAAAAGTAACTAGGGACCCACCTCCGTAGTGCTCATGCCGCAGCCGCCGGGCAGTATACTATCCGACGGATCAGAGCCTTGACCTGGAATTGTGTTTATGTGTCTGGGGCTTGGGTAGTTGGTTATAATCGGCTGGAATGCGTACTGGACGAGTACTGCTCGCGAATCCTCATATGAAAAGTGAGAATGTCGCGGGATGTATTCGCATTTGTCGTTGAACTTGTCCACAAGTTAATCGCTCCCTCTCTAATTCCTCCTACATATATATTCCTCATCTCTTCGCCCTCTCCAATCGCCGTGTTCTGGAAGTCAGCCCTAGCACGCTTGCCTACTGCCATACGCGACGCAGGAACTGCGTAGAGGCTAGCCCTACAGCAAAGATCCCCCGGCATTGATGATCTTGCCTGTCCAGTCCCACTACGGACGACCCTCGCTGCTTGTTCCAGTTTCAACTTTCTCGCTACTGAGGGAGGTCTAGGGCTGTCGAGGTACGATTCCCACCTCTTCCTCCTCGAGCCTTAATGCCATAGATCTCCTCCAGGCAGAGCTACGAGGCTCATGCTGCTCATACACATCTACTAACATACACATCGACCAGCGATAATCTAAGCGACTCGGATGAAATAAAGACTGTGCCTCTAGTGGAATAATGCGCATAGGGACCTTGACCATATTCTTTTCTTGGTTGCATTTTTATTTGACTTCATCCACAATCACTGGTAATCTATACCAGCCTACTCTTAAAAGGACACCAGGCATTCCCTTTGAAACGTAGCGGAGTACTGAGTACTCTGGTGGGCCACATTACGGAGAACTTTTCCTCTCCCTTCCTTACGGTCCATACGTTCTGTTATAATATCCTCCACCCGCGCCACAGCCCCAGTTAACGTATCAGTGACTGGCCGGCATGTTGCTGTTGGGGTGACATCAGTTGAAATCTCTGCCCGGGTCCTCATCACCGACTCTGGGGCCCCGATGAGAGCTTTATGGACGCTACCTGGCTTCCCCAGCTGGATATCCACCTCAGCCCCTCTCCATACTCCCTCAATGGATCTGTTAAGAGCGATCTGTGGCCGGGTTCCAGCTCGCTCTACTCTAGGTAAGTTTCTTCCCTGGGATCAGCGCCAACATTTTATATAGGAGATCTTCGCTTCTAGGATCGAAGCTTTTTTCGTATGTTCTAGCTCAACCTGGGACCAGATGCTTCAAACGAGACGAATCCAGTTCTTGCGGTCATTCATGTTGTAAGCTTGGCTTGTTCTCTCATGATTACTGGGGTTTTGGAGTCTGGGGTTTCTGTACAGCACTTATCACTGTAAGTGGGTTCAACAGAGACTATGCTAGCTAGATGGACGTAAGAGGGCTTTATAAATACATTTGATTTGATATCTACTCTCAAAAATATTTTATGACAGAACAGCTCTATCTATTGTCTATTATTATGAAGACCAGCTTGATCTACTGTCTTGATAGTCATGTATTGGCAAACTAGTGCGCCTCATGGCTCTGGATCCTGTATCCCCTAATGCCTACATAGGGCTGGATCGTATGGCGTTGCACTGGTCTGTCATCGATATTAGAGGACTGTGACGGAGTGTACGCTGGTCCCCAATACCATAATCTAGATAGAGATGCCCAGGTAGAGATCGTTACAATGCCAGCCCTGGCGCTGGTCTGTCATCAATAGTAGATAGCCGTAAGATGACACTCATATCGATTGGCTGAGGCTGTCGGAAGTTACCACCGACCTTTTTTGTCTGGGTTCTGTCTTTCCTTAAGCTAGAGACCAATAGTCTATGCTAGTCTGCATCCCATAATATACATAGAGAGCAATGTATATATCTCCTTAGTGCGCTGGGGAGTCTGTATCCATAAAAGAGTACACATTGCATTGGGAGCAAGGGGTTGCAGGTAGTAATGTCTAGCCCGAGCCAGGGCATGCGTTTCCTGTCAATTTAATTGTAGACAAGTAGAGCTTTATTCCGTTCTGGTCTCGTCATACCCTCGAGTCATAAGACAGTTAAGACCGACCATTATGATGAGAGATTGGAGGATTGAGCATTGTACTGCCTGGCTCTGGTCATCAAATAGTGACACCATATTGATTGTCATGGTTAAGAGATCATAAAGCAGGTATAGACCATTT
>NW_019943661.1:30305-32626 GCF_002910315.2 Salvelinus sp. IW2-2015 | reverse complement strand
CTATTTATGACAGACCAGCTAGATCTACTGTCTCTATTATTATGCAGACCAGCTAGATCTACTGTCTCTATTATATTATGACAGACCAGCTAATCTACTGTCTCTATTATATTATGACAGACCAGCTAGATCTACTCGTCTCTATTATATTATGACAGACAGCTATATCTACTGTCTCATATTAAACTCACTCTGCATTACTTCTCTATTATGATTATGACACTAGACTATCATATATTATAGTGGTGGGGTTATATCCTTCCTGTTTGGCCCTGTCCGGGGTATCATCGGATGGGCCACAGTGTCTCCTGACCCCTCCTGTCTCAGCCTCCAGTATTTATGCTGCAGTAGTATGTGTCGGGGCTAGGGTCAGTTTGTTATATCTGGAGTACTCTTCCTGTCTTATCCGTGTCCTGTGTGAATAATAATAGCTCTCTCTAATTCTCTCTTCTTTCTCTCTCTCGGAGGACCTGAGGCCCTAGGACCATGCGTCAGGACTACCGGGCATTGACGCCTTGCTGTCCCCAGTCCACCTGGCCTTGCTGCTGTTCCAGGTTCAACTGTTCTGCCTCGGTTATGGAACCCCTACCGTCCCAGACCTGCTTTTCAACTCTTAATGATCGCTATGAAACACACTGACATTTATTCCTGATTATTATTTGACCATGCTGGTAATTTATGAACATTTTGAACACTTGGCCATTTTCTGTTATAATCTCCACCCGGCACAGCCAGAAGAGGACTGGCCACCCCTCATAGCCTGGTTCCTCTCTAAGTTTCTTCCTAGGTTTGCTGTCTTTCTAGAGGAGTTTTTCCTAGCCACCGTGCTTCTACACCTGCATTGCTTGCTGTTAGGGTTTTGGGCTGGGTTTCTGTACAGCACTTATCACTGTACAGCACGAGATATTAGCTGATGTACGAAGGGCTTTATAAATACATTTGATTTGATATCTACTCTCAAAAATAATTTTATGACAGAACAGCTCTATCTATTGTCTATATTATGACAGACCAGCTTGATCTACTGTCTCTATTATAGTATGACAGACCAGCTATATCTAGCTATATCTACTGGTCTGTCATAATATATTAGAACTGTAGATGTAGCTGGTCCATCATAATCTAATAGAGACAGTAGATCTAGCTGGTCTGTCATAATATAGTAGAGACAGTAGATCTAGCTGGTCTGTCTTAATATAATAGAGACATAGATCTAGCTAGTCTGCCAAATATAATAGAGACATAAATCTAGCTGGTCTGTCATAATAATATGAGACAGTATCTAGCTGGTCTGTCAATTATAATTAGAAAGTAGTATTTTTGTTCTGTCATCATATAATATAGACAGTAGATGTAGCTGGTCTGTCATATATAATGAGACAGTAGATAGCAGATATTAAATATAATAGAGACAGTAGATCTACAGGTATATTATAATATAATATAATAGAGACAGTAGATCTAGCAGGTATATTATAATATATTAGAGACAGTAGATGTAGCTGGTCTGTCATAAAATAATTGAGACAGTAGATCTAGCTGGTCTGTCGTAATATAATTGAGACAGTAGATATAGCAGGTATATTATAATATAATAGAGACAGTAGATCTAGCAGGTATATTATAAAATAATTGAGACAGTAGATCTAGCTGGTCTGTCATAATATAATTGAGACAGTAGATCTAGCTGGTCTGTCATAATATAATTGAGACAGTAGATCTAGCAGGTATATTATAAAATAATTGAGACAGTAGATATAGCTGGTCTGTCGTAATATATTAGACTGTAGATGTAGCTGGTCCATCATAATATAATAGAGATAATAGATCTAGCTGGTCTGTCATAAAATAGTATAGCCAGTAGATCTAGCTGGTCTGTCATAAAATAGTATAGCCAGTAGATCTAGCTGGTCTGTCATAATATAGTATAGCCAGTAGACCTAGCTGGTCTGTCATAATATAATAGAGACAGTAGATCTAGCTGGTCTGTCTTAATATAATAGACTCAATAGATAAAGCAGAGACAATAGATATAGCTGGTCTGTCGTAATACAATAAAGACAGTAGATGTAGCTGGTCTGTCATAATATAATAGAGATAATAGATCTAGCTGCGCAGTCATAATATAGTAGAGACAGTAGATCTAGCTGGCCTGTCATAAAATAGTATAGACAGTAGATCTAGCAGGTCTATTATAATATATTAGAGACAGTATATGTAGCTGGTCTGTAATCAAATAATTCAGACAGTAGATCTAGCTGTTCTGTCATAATATAATAGAGACAGTAGATCTAGCTGGTCTGTCATAATATAATAGAGAC
>NW_019943661.1:15431-30299 GCF_002910315.2 Salvelinus sp. IW2-2015 | reverse complement strand
TCTAGCTGGTCTGTCATAATATAGAGACAGTAGATATAGCTAGTCTGTCGTAATATAATATAGACAGTAGATGTACCTGGTCTGTCATAATATAATAGAGATAATAGATCTAGCTGGTATGTCGTAATATAAAAGAGACAATAGATCTAGCCTGGTCTGTCATAATATAATATAGACAGTAGATGTAGCTTGTCTGTCATAATATACTATAGACAGTAAATCTAGCTGGTCTTTCGTAATATAATTGAGACAGTAGATCTAGCTGGTCTGTCATAATATAATAGAGATAATAAATCTAGCAGGTCTGTCATAAAATAGTAGAGACAGTAGATCTAGCTGGTCTGTCATAATATAGTAGAGACAGTAGATCTAGCTGGTCTGACATAATAGAATAGATATAATAGCTCTAGCTGGTCTGTTATAATAGAGACAGTAGATCTAGCTGGTCTGTCATAATATAAATGAGACAGTAGATCTAGCTGTTCTGTCATAATATAATAGAGACAGTAGATCTAGCTGGTCTGACGTAATATAATAGAGACTGTAGTTCTAGCTGGTCTATCATAATATAGATGTAGATGTAGCTGGTTTGTCATAAAATAATTGAGACAGTAGATCTGGTTGGTCTGTCATAATATAGAGACTGTAGTTCTAGCTGGTCTGTCATAATATAATAGAGACAGTAGATGTAGCTGATCTGTCATAATATAGAGACAGTAGATCTAGCTAGTCTGTCATAATATAATAGAGACAGTAGATGTAGCTGATCTGTCATAATATAATAGAGACAGTAGATCTAGCTAGTCTGTCATAATATAATAAAGGCAGTAGATGTTTTCTGTGACTTTTTGTATGGTATTGTAGTGTATGGTATTGCATCATAATATATTGTATGGCATGGTATGGTATTGTTCGGTATTGTATGGTATTGTATGGTATGGTATGGTATGGTTTTGTATGGTATTGTATTGTATGGTATTGTATGGTATGSTATTGTTCGGTATTGTATGGTATTGTATGGTATGGTATTGTATGGCATTGTATGGTATGCTATGGTATGGTATTGTATGGTATGGTATTGTATGGTATGGTTTTGTATGGTATTGTAATGTATTGTATTGTATTGTATGTATGTATTGTCATGGTATGGTATTTCGTATATGTGATTGTGATAATGTATTGTATTGTATGTATGTTAATTCGTTCGGGTATTGTATGTGTATTGTATGGTATGGTATGGTATTGTATGCATTGATATGGTATGCTATTATTGGTATTAGGTATTGTATGGTATGGTATTGTATGGTATGGTTTTGTATGGTATTGTAATGTATTGTATGTATTGTATGGTTATTGTATGTTTGTTATTGTATGGTATGGTTTTTTGTGGTATTGTAATGTAGTATTTGTATGTATGGTATTGTTCGGTATTGTATATGGTATTGTATGGTATGCTATGGTATTGTATGGCATTGTATTGGTATGCTTATGTATGGTATTATATGGTATGGTATTGATTGGTATGGTTTGTATGTATTGTAATTGTATTGTATGTTGTATTGTATGTATTAGTATGGTATTGTATGTATGGTTGTTATGGTATTGTATTGTATTGGTATTGTATGGTATGGTATTGTTCGGTATGTATGGTATGGTATGGTATGCTATGGTATTGTAGGCATGTGTATGGATGCTATGGTATGGTATGCTATGGTATGGTAGTTGTATGGTATGTATTGTATGGTATGGTTTGTATGGTATTGTAATGTATTGTATTGTATGGTATTGTATGGTATGTATGGTTTTGTATTGTATTGTATTGTATTGTATGTATGGTATTGTGTGGTATTGTATATGGTATGGTATGTATATTTTATGATTGAGTAGTAGTCTAATGGTAATGGTATTGTATGTTATTATTATGTATGTATTGTATATTGTTATGATTGTATAGTAGTCTGTATGGTATGGTATTGTATGGTATTATATGGTATGGTATTGTATATTATTATATTGTTATGTAGTCTATGGTATGTATTGTGTGGTATATATGGTATGGTATTGTATATTATTATATTGTATAGTAGTCTATGGTATGGTATTGTGTGGTTTATATGGTATGGTATTGTATATTATTATATTGTATAGTAGTCTAAATGGTTATGTATATTGTATGGTATTATATGGTTATGGTATTGTATATTATTATATTTGTATAGTAGTCTAGGTATGGTATTGTATATTATTATTATTTATAGTAGTCTATGGTATGGTATTGTATATTATTATATTGTATAGTAGTCTATGGTTTGTATTTATTTATTGTATTGGATCACATCTTTCTCTGGTCTCTCTCTGTGACTAGTATCACATGTCCTCTGGTCTCTCTCTGTAACTAGTTTCACATGTCCTCTGGTCTCTCTGAGACTAGTATCACATGTCCTCTGGTCTCTCTCTGTAACTAGTTTCACATGTCCTCTGGTCTCTCTGAGGACTAGTATCACAGTTCCTCTGGTCTCTCTGAGACTAGTATCACATGTTCTCTGGTCTCTCTCTGAGACTAGTATCACATGTCCTCTGTCTCTCTCTGTGAACTAGTATCACATGTCCTCTAGTCTTCTCTCTGTACTAGTATCACAATGTCCTCTGTCTCTCTCTGTAACTAGTTTCACATGCTCTGTCTCTCTGAGACTAGTATCACATTCCTCTCGTGCTCTTCTCTGTAGAACTAGTTTCACATGTCCTCTGGTCTCTCTGAGACTAGTATCACATTCCTCTGTCTCTCTGAGACAGCTATCACATGTTCTCTGTCTCTCTCTGAGACTAGTATCACATGTTCTCTGGTCTGTCTGTAACGAGTATCACATGCCCTCTGGTCTCTCTCTATGACTGTATCACATGTCCTCTGGTCTCTCTCTGAGACTAGTATCACATTCCTCTGTTCTCTCTCTGTAACTAGTATCACATGTCCTCTGTTCTCTCCTGTGACTAGTATCACATGTCCTCTGGTCTCTCTCTGTGACTAGTATCACATGTCCTCCGTTCTCCTCTCTGTAACTAGTATCACATGTCCCTCTGTTCTCTCTCTGTAACTAGTATCACATGTCCTCTGGTCTCTCTCTTGTGACTAGTATCACATGTCCTCTGGTCTCTCTCTGTGACTAGTTCACATGTCCTCCGTTCTCTCTCTGTAACTAGTATCACATGTCCCTCTGTTCTCTCTCTGTAACTAGTATCACATGTCCTCTGGTCTCTCTCTGTAACTAGTATCACATGTCCTCTGTCTCTCTCTGTTAACTAGTATCACATGTCCTTGGTCTCTCTCTGTGACTAGTATCACAGTCCTCTGTTCTCTCTGAGACTAGATTACATGCCTCTGGTCTCTCTCTAGACTAGTATTACATGTCCTCTGGTCTCTCTGAGACTAGTATCACAAGTCTTCTGGTCTCTCTGAGACTTATATCACTTGTCCTCTGGTCTCTCTGAGACTAGTATCATATGTCTCTTGATCTGTCTGGTCTCTCTGTAACTAGTATCACATGTCCTCTGGTCTCTCTGAGACTAGTATCACTTGTCCTCTGGTCTCTCTGAGACTAGTATCATATGTCCTCTGATCTGTCTGGTCTCTCTGTAACTAGATTCACATGTCCTCTGGTCTCTCTGAGACTAGTAACACTGTCCTCTAGTCTCTCTCTGAGACTAGTATCATATGTCCTCTGATCTCTGGTCTCTCTCTGTGACTAGTTTCACATGTTCTCTGGTCTCTCTCTGTAACTAGTATCACATGTCTCTAGTCTCTCTCTGTGACTAGTTTCAACATGTCTCGTGGTCTCTCTCTGTAACTAGTTTCACATGTCCTCTGGTCTCTCTGTGACTAGTAGCACATGTCCTCTGGTCTCTCTCTGTGACTAGTAGAACATGTCTTCTGGTCTCTCTCTGTAACTAGTTTCACATTGCCTCTGTCTCTCTGAGAATAGTTTCACATGTTCTCTGGTCTCTCTCTGTAACTAGTATCAGATGTCCTCTGTCTCTCTCTGTAACTAGTTTCACATGTCCTCTGGTCTCCTGAGAATAGTTTCACATGTTCTCTGGTCTCTCTCTTTAACTAGTTTCACATGTCCTCTGGTCTCTCTGTAACTAGTATCAGATGTCTCTGGTCTCTCTCTGTAACTAGTTTCACATTCCTCTGGTCTCTCTGTAACTAGTATCAGAAGTCCTCTGGTCTCTCTGAGACTAGTATCACATGTCCTCTGGTCTCTCTCTGAGACGATATTACATGTCCTCTGGTCTCTCTGGTCTCTCTGTAACTAGTATCACATGTCCTCTGTTCTCTCTCTAACTAGTATCACATGTCTTCTGTTCTCTCTCTGAGACTAGTATACATGTCCTCTGGTCTCTCTCTGAGACTAGTATTACATGTACTCTGGTCTCTCTGGTTCTCTCTGTAACTAGTATCACATGTCCTCTGGTCTCTCTGAGACTAGTAACACTTCTCTCTGGTCTCTCTCTTGACTAGTATCACATGTCTACTAGTCATTTTCACATGTCCTTAGTCTCTCTCTGTGACTAGTATCACATGTCCTCTAGTCTCTCTCTGTGACTAGTATCACATGTCCTCTGGTCTCTCTGAGACTAGTAACCTTGTCCTCTGGTCTCTCTCTGTGACTAGTATCACATGTCCTCTAGTCTCTCTCTGTGACTAGTATCACATGTCCTCTAGTCTCTCTCTGAGACTAGTATCATATGTTCTCTGATCTCTCTGGTCTCTCTGTGACTAGTTTCACATGTCCTCTAGTCTCTTCTCTGTGACTAGTATCACATGTCCTCTAGTCTCTCTCTGTGGACTAGTTTCACATGTCCTCTGGTCTCTCTCTGAGACTAGTATCACATGTCCTCTATCTCTCTCTGTGACTAGATATCACATGTCCTCTGGTCTCTCTGTGACATTAGCACATGTCCTCTGGTCTCTCTCTGTAACTAGTTTCAACATGTCCTCTGGTCTCTTTGTAACTAGTATCAGATGTCCTCTGGTCTCTCTCTGTAACTAGTTTCACATGTCTCTGGTCTCTCTCGTAACTAGTGTTCACATTCCTCTGTCTCTCGTGACTAGTAGCACATGTCCTCTGGTCTCTCTTCTTTGACTAGTAGCCACATGTCCTCTGGTCCTCTCTGTAACTAGTTTCACATGTCCTCTGGTCTCTCTGAGAATAGTTTCACATGTTCTCTGGGTCTCTCGCTGAGACTAGTATCAGATGTCCTCTGGTGTCTCTCTGTAACTAGTTTCACATGTCCTCTGGTGTCCTCTCTGTAAACTAGTTTCACATGTCCTCTGTCTCTCTCTGTAACTAGTATCAGAATCCTCTGGTCTCTCTGACTAGTTCACCCATGTCCTCTGGTCTCTCTGAGAATAGTTTTCACATGTTCTTGGTCTCTCTCTGAGACTAGTATCAGATGTCCTCTTGGTCTCTCTGTAAAAGTTTCACATGTTCTCTGGTCTCTCTCTGTAACTAGTATCAGAAGTCCTCTGGGCTCTCTCTGTAACTAGTTTCACATGTCCTCTGGTCTCTCTGTAACTTACTATCAGATGTTCTCTGGTCTCTCTCTGAACTAGTTTCACATGTCCTCTGGTCTCTCTCTGTGACTAGTTTCACATGTCCTCTGGTCTCTCTCTGAGACTAGTATCACATGTCCTCCTGGTCTCTCTGAGACTCTCGAGTCATTGTGTTGTTCTAGTAGTGAGGCAACACCTTTCTCCTCAGAGCCTCCAACGACGCTCCCAACAACGCACGTACACACATGCACGCAGACACACACACAAACCACCCAGATAATTAGGTAAAGAATCAATCCCTCCTAAAATGGTCAAATCTTCATCACTTTTCCAGTTGATAATATCTACTGTTAAATTATATTATTTTCCCATGCATGTATAGAATTTCTCTCTCTCTCTCTCTCTCTCTCTCTCTCTCTCTCCCCTCCTCCCTCTCTCTCTCTTTCTCTCTCTCTCTTCTTTATTGCCAAAGCAAGTGAAATAGATCATTAACAAAAGTGAAATAAACAATAAAAAATGAACAGTAAACATTACACTCACAAAAGTTCCAAAGGAATAGACATTTCAAATGTCATATTATGGCTGTATACAAGTGTTGTAACGATGTGTCTCTCTCTCTCTCTGAATCATCCCATTTCCATGTAAGGTCCACGTACCTTCTAGGATCTGTTCAGTGCTGATCTGGACCTTACCCTGGGACACCATGTCTCTCTCTAGTCCTGCCTGTTGCTCTGTACTCAACCTTTATTCAACCCGGTCAGTCGGCTAAGTCAGTCCAATAGTTTCAGAAATACGACCTATACCTGCAGCTATTAATACTCAGAGCAACATGAACGTTAAAGACTGAAAACTGGTTAGGAACTAAGTATATTTGTAACAGCACCTCCTCAGAAGCCTGGTCGGACAGAGCAAGCTGTCTGTCTGTCGGTCTGTCTGTGTGTGTCTGTCTGTCTGCCGTGCTGTGTCTGTCTCTCTGCCGTTGTGTGTCTGTCTGTCTGTGTGTGTGTGTGTGTATGTGTGTGTGTGTCGGAGGGACGGTAGGCAGGTGGGGATATGTACCTGTGTCCTCTCTCCCACTAGGGTGTGGCCTGTCCCTAATGGTCTGTCCCTAATGGTCTGTTTCTGTCCGAGCTCTGAGAGAGAGAGAGTGCTCTGTCAATGCTGCAGTCCCCCGATACAGTGTGGAAGACAGGAGAGGCTCATTAACAACACAATTCAAATCCACTGGAAGTTGTACTTAGCTAGTGAAGCGTGTTTATTCTATTGTATATCTTTATATCATATAGTTTTGTCATTAATGTGAGTCCTGTGATGAGTGTATACGCTCATGAATTAACAATAGGTGGTATCTTGACACCATGCTAGTGGGGGGAGGGGGGGGGGGGGCGGGGGGTGAAACTCGGATCCAAACAAGAGGATGACTCTGAATACGGGTCTCGCAATCTCCGTCGACTGGATTCGTCTGCTGCCACTACTGCTGTAATTCTAAAGTCTGTCTTTAGGTTGTGTAGTCTGTAGATCTACAGTCTGTCTTTAGGTTGCTTGTGTCTGTACGTCTAACAGTCCTGTCATTTAGGTTGTGTAGTCTGTAGATCTACTGTCTTGTTAGTCTGTACTCTAGCTTGGTTGTGTAGTCTGTAACTCTACAGTCTGTCTTTAGGTTGTTAGTTGAATTCATGTTTAGCTGTGATCTACATCTAACAGTCTGTCTTTTAGGTTGGTAGTCTGTAGATCTTCAGTCTGTCCTTTAGGTTGATTGTAGTCTGTACATCTACAGTCTGTCTTTAGGTTGTGTAGTCTGTAGTCTACAGTCTGTCTTTAGGTGTGTGGTCTGTGATCTATCGAGTCTTACTCCTTTAGGTTGTGTAGTCTGTAGATCTACAGTCTGTCCTTTAGGTTGTATGTAGTCTGTAGCATCTACAGTCTGTCTCTTAGGTCTGTGTAGTCTGTACATCTAGTCTGTCTTTAGGTTGTGGTAGTCTGTAGATCTACAGTCCTGCTCTTAGGTTGTGTAGTCTGTAGATCTACAGTCTGTCTTTAGGTTGTTAGTTTCTGTAGATCTTCTAACAGTCTGTCTTTAGGTTGTGTAGTCTGTAGATCTACAGTCTGTCTTTAGGTTGTGTAGTCTGTAGATCTACAGTCTGTCTTTAGGTTGTTGTAGTCTGTAGAATCTACAGTCTGTCTTTAGGTTGTGTAGGCTGTACATCTACAGTCTGTCTTTAGGTTGTGTAGTCTGTAGACATCTAGTCTGTCTTTAGGTTTGTGTAGTCTCTGTCAGATCTACAGTCTGTCTGAGGTTGTGTAGTCTGTAGATCTACGTCTGTCTTTAGGTTGCCCCTGTAGATCTGTAGATCTACAGTCTGTTCTTTTTTTGCTCTCGATCTCTACAGTCTGTCTTTAGGTTGTGTAGTCTGTAGATCTTCTACAGTCTGTCTCTTAGGTTGTGTAGTCTGTAGCATCTACAGTCTGTCTTTAGGTTGTGTGTAGTCTGCTATCTACATCCTGTGTTCTGTCTTTAGGTGTGTAGTCTGTAGCATCTACAGTCTGTCTTTAGGTTGTGTAGTCTGTACATCTACAGTCTGTTCTTTAGAGTTGTTGTAGTTTGTAGATCTAACACGTCTGTTTTAGGTTGTGTGGTCCTGTACATCTACAGTCTGTCTTTAGTGTGTCTGTGCTTTAGGTTCTGTAGATCTACAGTCTGTCTTTAGGTGTGTGTGTCTGTATGATCTACAGTCTGTCTTTAGGTTGTGTAGTCTGTAGATCTACAGTCTGTCTTTTAGGTTGTGTAGTCTGTAATCTACAGTCTGTCTTTAGGTTGTGGTAGTCTGTACTACAGTCTGTCTTTAGGTTGTTGTAGTCTGTAGATTCTACAGTCTGGTCTTTAGGTTGTTGTAGTCTGTAGATCTACAGTCTGTCTTTAGGTTGTGTAGTCTGTAGATCTACAAGTCTGTCTTTAGGTTGTGTAGTCTGGAGATCTACAGTCTGTGCTTTAGGTTTGTGTAGTCTGTAGATCTACAGTCTGTCCTTTAGGTTTGTGTAGTCTGTAGATCTACAGTCTGTCTTTAGGTTGTGTAGTCTGTACATCTACAGTCTGTCTTTAGGTTGTGTAGTCTGTACTCTACAGCTGTCTTTCGTTTTATTGTTGTTGTAGTGCTGTGCTAAATCTGACAGTCTGTCCTACCTTGTCCAACGCTAAAAAGTTGAGATGAATAGGGCGAGTCTGTAGCACACCCTCTTTAACAGAAACATGGTCATTTAGTCTGTTGCGCGGTCAGGATAACTGGGTAAGATACTAAACAGTCTGAGAGCTTGTAGGTTAATCTAAGGCGAGCCACCTACCTGTGGCGCACACCACCGTCGCAGTAACAGCAAGACCAGGGACGCCAGAAACCCTCGGACGATTCTGGCACAACAACCACTTAGCGTGTGTAAGTTGAATGAGAATCGTACAGTCTGTTCGATTCTTTAGCGGTTGGAAGTGGTAGTTCTGTACATCGCGTTCAGTGGGTTCCATGGTCTTTTGTTGTCGCAGTGTGATCTAGAGTTCTGTAAAGGGTGCTCACGGAAGGAGATCTGTCTTTAGTTGTGGTGTAGGATCGTGATTTCCTACCGAGTCCTGTCATTCTCAGAGTGTGTAGTCTGATAGATCTACAGTCTGGTTTTTGGCTATATGTTCGTGTATCAGGACATACGCTTGCCTCTTCTTGAGATCTACTTAGTCTGGGTCTTTAGGTTGTAGTCAGATCTGTTAAGATCATTGAGGGGGAGAGGGTTCAGAGAGGGCGGCGTGGCCGAGTCGTGGGTGGTTAGAGAGTGAATTCCCAAGTAAAGGGTGTGGATTATATCCCGCGCGAGAGGGAGGGAGGCACAAGGAGTGCCTTAGGCATGGGAGGCCGGGATGCACAGAGGTGCTCAGTTACGGGGAGGAGGAAGAGGAGGCCGCGCTACTAGTTGTCTAGCTTCACACTAGGTTATACCACGCGCGGCTGTTTGGATGTAGGTAGACGAGGACAGGAAGGCGAGGGCGCTCGTACATCGTGACTCACCACATCCGTCTTTCCGGCCGCCCGGCTGAGCCAATTCAGTAGCACTTCGGAGACGGTGCGTCGGTGCTGGAGGGTAGGATGCGCGGGATGGGAGGTGATGCGGCATTGAAGAGCAGCAAGAGGCCGATCCACAGCTTCTAGTCCACGCTGGCAGCAGGAGAAGGACGCCTGTGACAGACAGCGTGGCTTTCGACACGCCGCGGTCATTAAACGCGAGGAGGGAGGGTAGGCGCGCCGTCACAGGTCTACTCGTCCTTCACTTCTCCCTCTTCTTGTCCTTTTGATCCCCCTCCTTTACTCTCGCCGATACTGGATGCTCGAATGGTGGTGTACGCGCGGGAGGAGGAAAGAGAGGGGAGGGACGGAAGAAGAGGGAAGGAGGGAGGGAGCCGTTCCCACAGTGTCGATTACCGGGGAGGAGAGAGCGAGGAGGAAGAGAGGCCGCCACAGTGTCGTGTACCGGGGAGGGAGAGAGGGAGGGAGTGAGGCCGTCACAAGGTGTCGTTACCGGGGAGGGAGGGAGGCCGCCACAGTGTCGTACCGGGGAGGGAGGAGGGAGGGAGGGAAGAGAGGCCGCCACATGTCGTTACCAGGGAGGGAGGAAGAGAGGGAGGGAGGGAGGCCGCCACAGTGTCGTTACCGGGAGCGGAGGGAGGGAGGCGGCCACAGTGTCGTTACCGGGGAAGGGAGGGAGGGAGGAAGGAAGGAAGGAAGAGAGGATGGAGGAGGGAGTGGCCAGTCGTTGTAGAAGCAGTGAGAACCTGGCTTCAGATGGAAGCGGACAAAAAGGACGGACGAGGGCGGTCACCAGCGGTCACGGGTATACGCGAGCCATGGGCACTGAGGACGAGAGTAGTAGAAACACACGGGGAAGGTAAATGGGAAGAACGAAACAAACTTCCCACAGACCCAATTGCAACAGATGATGGGCAAGATAGCATTTTATTGGAACTGGCAAGTCATTAAGAACAAATGCTTTATTTCAAAGGAGGGGGCGTGCCTAGGATGGAAGGACGGAGGGGAGGAAGAGCAGTGGAAAAGGAAGATAACTGTTGCTAGATGCGAGCTGACAGGGAGGCGAAACGAGAGAACAGAATTTTTAAATTGTACCATTGTTTCAGAGGCACGCGTATGATTGGTGAATCAATCTTCATGTCTAATATATGTCTTTTTATGTTCGCGTCTTACTACCCTGCAATAGTTGTCCAATCTCGCTGTTTCTAGACCACTAGGGCTTACATGCCGCCCCCATTGTAATTAACAAAGTAGGTTCTTATGTAGTACCACATGCCGGTAAAACTAGTCCTTTTGTCACTTCTGTACACTGAATCTTACCTCATGTAGTGAAATGCAACCACTGTGACAAATAACTGGATTATGGATTTACTGAAGTTTTGTGTTTCAACAACATGATCTTATTTTACTAAATCTCATAAATTTGTGTTTAGTTAGAGTAAACCATAAAATGAATATAGAGACAGTGGTCTTTCCCATTGCCACAGACATTAAACCCACAGTACTCTCAGTGTCTAATTAGCCTTACTTTATCACCACATAGTTAATGCCGCTTGATATTCACACTTATTTTTTATGCTCAATTACCACTCACTCAATTAAGAATTTGCCTATTGTTAAGACATTTGATTTCGCACTAAAATGTTGTTTTTGGGTGAATATTGTCGGGGGGAACAAGAGCCATCTTTTCAACTGTTGCCGTGCGTATTACGGTGATTCAGACTTGTAGAAATAGGTTCAAGCTAGTTCCAGTTTGGCTGAACCATGGGGGGTTTAAAAGACGACACGCGTTTCGAGTAGAAGTGTTGAAAAAATGTGCACTGTTGAGAGAATGGTGCGTGGCAATTTAGAATATAATCAACAGTGTACAGAGCTGACTCGATATCCACAGTTGCTTAAGACTTTCCTATGCAATGATTGCAAGATGACACGAGGATGATGGGGGTCGAATAAGGCGTGTCACATCAGTGTCGATAGCGTATTGATCACTCACGTGAGCCTTCCACTAGTACCGTTGTGTTCTTATTACCTTCTAAGAATTTATTCCCCCCATTTCACACAGTCCATTTTCAGCACCATCCCCTTCAACTAGTAACCTTTAGTAACAGCGTTATAAGACTCTCATCAGTGTGAGAGCCTTCACCAGTCGCTATTCTCTCCCTCCCAGACTGAGTGACCCGCTCCCTTCACAGTAGATTTTGTAATCACACGCATCTATCCCTCAATTTTTGTATATCAAAGTGGAGAGGAGTGAAGTCACAGTAACCCTCGGGCTTCACAGATCATTAGAGACGATGCTCGAGCAGTGATTTACCGACAAAACATGGGTAAAAAAAAATAAAAAAGAAACGGTGTTAATGGAAACCATGCAGTCACAGTAGAATTCTCATCAAGAGAAATGTTTTGGTAAAGATCGGATACCCATATAGCCTCTTTATTTTCTCTAGTTCTACGTTCTACGGGCTGCGACTTTTTCCTGTCTTAATTGTTCTTATTGCGCGAACGAGAGAAATGTTACGGGAAACAGTGCTTTTTCGAGAGTATATTCTGGTAGTATGATTCCCTAACTGATTCATTGTTTAAAGGGGCTCGCGGACACCTGTGAATGTGCTACCTGGGTCAACCACTCCACAGTTTGTCATTAACTAGTTCGTACTGGCTCAGTTTAAATCCTTACAGTTGCTTCAACATAAATATAAAAGAAAATACACTTGTCTTGATAGGCTCAGAACTATTCTAACTTTAGTTGCACTGAGGCTACCAAGTATGGCAAAGGCACTGCGTTGTATGTGTAATCACGCCATTGCTCTGGGTGGACGTTGAGACTACTGTGTGAAGCGTGATGGCACAGACAAACTCACACATGTCTGCCAAGGCTACTCTTGAAAGTCAGTAGTGGGTGCAGAGATACTTAGACTGCGAGTGACGACAGCTGGATTGATCAAGACCCATGAGTCATCCGCGATACCGTTTGACCGGAGCACGGCTGCTGAACATGCGACTGTGTCGAAGGCCACCTGTCTCCGAGGTATTATGATAACAAAAGCTGCGTGATTTCGTATGTAGGACAGGTATGTTGTAATGATTACCATAATTCTCACCTCAGCACTAGCATGATCTCACAAGCTCTAACGGCCATGCAAGTTTGTACATCCAATTAGAGTCTGAGTTATGTCAAAGTTACTTACAGTGCTTGGATACAATACTCCCTCATACAGAGATAAAGCACACGACGTGACTGGCTGGAACACATAGTACATGGGTTTCTTTTGTTGAGTATAACAAGAACAGAATGTCTAGTGACTTAAGTTGAAAACAGAACCCAATACTTATCTACAATCTAGTGTAAGGAATGTCTACACTCTACTAACTCGCATGTAACAAACGCAATCTCTCATGTCACTAGATAAACCCAACCAATAGAACAAGTGCACGGCATAGGTAGAATCACAGTTGCTCAGAGAATTTAGCACTCGCATAGACAGATAATTTATCACACAGTCTTCACTAAGACTACTCTGCTTATTATTTTCGTCCACTCACTACTCCCACCTCACTGCCCCTCTACGCAGTCGTCCTTACTCTGCTGTGCGCTCCACGCACCTTCCCTTGTACTTATCATCTATGCACTTCATCCCCCCCCCTCTTCGTCTCCTCAGGTCCCAACCAATCAACCTACTCATCCCTGCTGCGCCAAACTTCGATCGGTGAAACACAAGCTACGTTGATATGTAGGCCTTCACCCCATCCATTTGGGTCCTAAGGAAAGATTGGTAGAAGCGCTAAGCGATAGCCTCTTGAATTGGAAATCTATTTACTGAGCAATGTGCCGTGAAAAAAACGATTTTCACGCCTTCAATGTGTAGACTATCAGCCTTCTAATAACCACCATTGATCGTCTGAGTAGCACTTTCATCCACACTACTTGATTAAAACCCATTTACTAGTCAAGAGTATTCAGGTGCGGAGAGTCTAACAATTGAAAATTACATCCTAGAATACAGCTCTAAACTGAGCTGTTGAGAGTCGGGGCCCAACATTGTCCTGAAGCTGATTGCAGATGTTAAGTATGTGTTGAAGCCTTTCATGAACCTCAAACCCTGTTTTTAACTTGTGGGCGATCGTGAAGAGCACTGTACATACAGGCTTAAGTCTTATCACAAAGGTAAAATGACCCACACACAGCCTAGTAGACACGCCATCTAACGAGGTTACTCCATAAAGACGCTCCACTTCTGCCCCTCGCGAAATTAGAAACTTCCGTTTAACTCCCCCCACATGGCTGGGCTGCCGTAGTTTCATTTTCACCCACTGTTGTTCCATCTATGTCTGTAATCTTTCTGATGAAAACGTGGGATATTTACTCCGCTTTTAAAATCTGTGTGACGCAAAGCCAATCAACCGACAAAAACAACCTCAACCTTACTCCGATCCTATACCCTTCACTCCTGTACCCCCCTGCGCTCTCCACATCCTACTACTTTCTCCTTTCCTGATTCCTGTGCCTCCCCTACACACTCCAGCCAAGGTTGTAAAGCGACACTGTGGATCCGCTCCCTCCCTCCTCCCCACACGCAAAGGTCCGTGTGACCAATCATCAGCGTGGCACCCTGAGTAACTGAGACGACAACTGTGGCGGGCCTCCCTCCCTCCCTCTCTGATCCTGCCCTCGTTTATAGCGCAAACACCTTCCATTGGTACCCCTTAGCATTATCGGGGGCTCGGTTAAACAACAGGTCCATCACTAGAAGGGGACAGATCCGCAAAAGGACCGAAGGGGGATGCGGGATGGGCTTAACGGACCGTGTGGCGGCCTCTCACTTACCTCCCTCCCCTATCCTTCCTTCTCCCAGGTAACGACCACTGTGGCGGCCTCCGCTCGCCCCCCGGTAACAGGACGAGCTGTGACGGCCTCCCTCCCTCCCTCTCGTCCCTCCGCGTGTAACCGACACTATGTGCGAGGCCTCTCTTCAGCTCCTCCCTTCTCTCCCTCCCCGGGTGGTAACGCGACGGGGCTGGCTCGCCACGTCGGGCACCCGTCCTGCGACGCCCGACGGACATCCGCTCCCTCCCCGTCCGGCTCCCAACTCTCGTTCCTCCCTGCCCTCCCGCTCTATCCTCCCTCCCCGGGTCAACTGACACGTAGAGTTAGACGGGCCACCCCAACCACCGCTCACCCGCTCCGCTCCTCCTCCCCCGGGAGTGTGTAGACGGGGTTAAGTACGACAAAACAAACATTCGGTTTGTGGACGGGGT
>NW_019943661.1:12258-15406 GCF_002910315.2 Salvelinus sp. IW2-2015 | reverse complement strand
GGAGGGGGTAAGGATGGAAGGGAAGGACGGAGGGAGGGCGTCACAGCGTCGTTACCGGGGAGGGAGAGAGGAAGGAGGGATGGAAGAGGGGGTAAGGATGGAAGGACGGAGGGAGGAAGGGAAGGAGAGAGAGCGAGAGGGGAATATAAAAATAGCAGTTATTAGTGAATGTTTATTGTTATGGTGCTTCTACACCTGCATTGCTTGCTGTTTGGGGTTTTATGCTGGGTTTCTGTACAGCACTTTGTGACATCAGCTGATGTAAGAAGAGCTTTATAAATACATTTGTTTGTTATAAAGAACAGCGTCTTTCAGAAGTCATTGTGCTTACCAGAGTATACACTTAATCTAATACCATGTGCCTCTCAACTTGCCGTGGTTCAGCACCAGTTTGAATGGTAAAACACCTCTATGAATGCACAGTTCTAATTATACACAGTGCCTTCACAGTGCCTTCGCAGTGCCTTCACAGTAGATTCACAGTGCCTTCACAGTACCTTCACAGTATCTTCACAGTATCTTCACAGTACCTTTACAGTAGATTCACAGTACCTTCACAGTGCCTTCACAGTACCTTCACAGTAGATTCACAGTACCTTTACAGTAGATTCACAGTACCTTCACAGTAGATTCACAGTGACTTCACAGTAGATTCACGGTACCTTCACAGTGGATAGGTGTCCCATAGAATAACTGTAAAAAGCATAAGCTGACACACACCTGAAAACCTGTTTTGTAGAAGTGCTGACTAAGTGTGAGTAAACTGTATAAAAAGAGAGAAATATCACACTGTATATGGTAGGTTAGGATTAGCCATTCAATATAGAGTGTGTGACTTTATTTAAAGTTTTTACAGAACACCACACACTCTACATTCTCAAATAACTGTGACCTGCTCAACAAATGTAGGCATTATCCTTGCATATTCAATAGCTACAACAACAACAAAAGGCATATTTTATACAAAAAAAATTACATTCAGACTTTAAAAATAATGTTTAAACATAAGGTTCCATTTTGGGATGCCAACAAAAGTGCAGGCATTGGTGGAGGAAACAGGACGTGTCCGTTGTGAGGAGAAGGGATCAGCCAATCAGACGTCTCCAAACTTCTGCATCATCGCCTTACGGCTGAGCTCATAGGCCAAGAAGAGAGCTCCGTTGGCAGGGAAGGTTCTGATCATGGTGGGAGTGAGGCCTGAGTAGAGAGGAGCCACTCCTATAGGAAGAACAGAAATATAGAGGAAGACAGGTTCTGTGTATAATACTTTATTTCACTCAAAATATAAACTGTTGAACATTTGAGGTACCATCTTATATCACAGTGAACCAATGGTGTAAAGTGCTAAAGTAAAAATACTTTAAAGTACTTAAGTACTTTTTGGGGGTATCTGTACTTTACTATTGATATTTTTMACAACTTTTACTTCACTATATTTCTAAAGAAAATAATGTACTTTTGACTCCATACATTTTCCCTGACACCCGAATGTACTCGTTACATTTTTAATGCTTAGCAGGACAGGAAAATTGTCAAATTCACTCACTAAACAGAGAACATCCCTGGTCATCACTACTGTCTCTGATCTGGAGGACTCACTAAACAGAGAACATCCCTGGTCATCCCTACTGCCTCTGATCTGGTAGGACTCACTAAACAGGAGACATCCCGTGTGCAATCACTACTGTCTCTGATTGGAGGGACTCAACTAAACAGGAGAAACATCCCTGGTCATCCGGCTGATCTGCGCGTCTGATCTGAACTCAGCTAAACACATGCTTTGTTTGTAAAAGATGTCTGAGTGTTGGATCTAGCCTCTGGCTATCCATTATAATAAGAAGACAAGGAAATTGTGCGCGTCTGGTTTTGCTTTAATATCAGAATTTTAAATGACTTATATTTTTTACTTTGAATAGCTTTAAGTAAATTTAAAACAAAATACATTTAGAACGTAACATCAAGTAATACGTATTTTAACCTCGGTGAATTTTCACTTTTACTCCTAGTCATTTTCTATTGAAGGTTCGTTGTTAGCTCCAAGTAGGTGAGCTGAAATTGGGTACTTTTTTTCCACCAACGCAGTAAGAACTGGACAGAAGACCTCCTGCCTCACTGTGTAGCAGTAGACCCTCTTCCATGCGAGCGCGAGAGTGGAGAGGAGGGGGATTCAGGCTATTAATGCCGTATCTATTGTAATCCTTTGTCCTCACCTTCCAGTGCGTATGATCCCAGTAAGGTCGTGATGAAGCCTTGCTGTCTGCCTGCTGGGAGTGGACCTGGGATCTAGGAGTTCACACAGTCGATGGATAGACCACCGGCAGCCAACAGGCGAGCGCGGCCCTGGATGGCAGGACAAAGGGGCCGGGCGCCCGAGGAGGGTAGGGGACATTGAAAATCGTTTTAGAATAAGTTCCCGTGTACGCCATCCCCACACACAAAATCAAGAATCATGCAAGAGGGGGGTAGCAGAAAAACAAGTGCCCAATGGAGAGAGTAAGCTGGGAGGGATGAAAGGAAGGGGGCTAGGTTGTGATGAGAAGGGGGATACAGAGGAGGTGGAATAGAGGGGAGGAGTGGAGAGGGAGATTCGAAGGGGTTAGGAGTAGGTAAGAGCGTAGAGTGTGAGGAGGAAGGTACGAGAGTGTGTGTATGGGAGGTCAGGAGTGGGAATTGGTGTGGAATGGTTGGTGCAGATGACACCGCTAGGGGAGAGAGAGGAAGGGGGCTGGAGCTTAGGATGAAGTGTAGGTGACTAGGGACTGAGAGGACCAAGGGAGTGCGGAAGAGGGGAGGAGAGAGGAAGGAAGAGCGATGGCCCAGTTAGTGGACACAGAGGAGAAAGATGTAGCTAAAGGCACAAATAGTCTGCAGATTGCAAACTTGGAAGGGAATACCCAAATAGGATAGGTGTTCAATGATATCACACAGGTCGTACCTCTGCATCCTTGTCAGTGCGGTGAGTAAGAGCTTTTTCATCAGTATTATTTAGAACTTTACAAATGAAATGAAAAATCACTCTGATTGACAGCGCAGAGCTCGTTAGGCCCTTCTTCAGAAAACGACAGAACATAAAACCCGCGGTGAGCTATAGTCCGACGACGGTCGAGTCAACAAAGACCCTGGTCAGAGACCCAAGAGGACCGTCCTA
>NW_019943661.1:9332-12233 GCF_002910315.2 Salvelinus sp. IW2-2015 | reverse complement strand
GGGGAGGGGAGGGAAGGGGATGAGAGGAGGAGAGAAGAGGGGAGGAGAGGGAAGAGGAGAGGAGCCATTTGGAACACAGTGATTACTCAAATAGTTGCATTGCAAAACTTGAATGAATACATAGATAGGTGTTCATGATATCACCGTCGTACCTATGCCATCCTTGTCGGTGCTCAGATGCTGAGCAAATGTCGTGCGACAGAGCTCGTAGGCTCCGAAGAAGCAGAAATACCCGGGGACTTCCCTGACGACGGTCGTAGTCAAACCCTGGTAGAACCCAAGAGGACCGTCCTTCCTCAACACAGTCCGAACCACGGACCACACTGAACTGGACAGACCCAGGGAGACACAACACAGAGATTGGAGGTATGGATCCCACTGCCTTGCAGGTATCTTACCAGAGGCCTCCATCTCATGCAACAAATCAAATCAAATGTATTTATAAAGCCCTTTTTACATCCGCAGATGGCACAAAGTGCTGTACAGAAAGAAACCCAGCCTAAAACCCCCAAACAGCAAGCAATGCAGATGTAGAAGCACTGTGTTATGTCATCTTATCTTATCTTACCTTTTCTGCCCTGAGGGTATCTTGCCGGAGGCCTCCATCTCATGCATGGCCTGCAGACGACACTTGACCAGCTCGGTGGGACAGAGAGCCAGGGAGGAGAAGATGGACGCTAGGGAGCCTGAACACGCCTTCTGGAGGTCACTAAAGGAGAGGACCAGGGACCAGTGATGAGGAATGAAGGAGGAGAACCATAGCAAAGGGAAAATATTTTTGCAGTAAATTGGCACAAAATCCTAAGACTGGTTAAATGTTACACAACTGATATTTAAAGGCCATGTCATGTGAAAGACATGGAAAGATCGTTGTTGTAATACATGCATATACAACTATCTGCTTGGACAGAATTACAACAATGTAAGATCTAGTATTACACACAATACAAACTCTATAAGAGCCTATAGAAAGAGTCTGTAGAACGAGTCTGTAGAAAGACCCTGTCGAAAGAGCCTAACAATGCAAAGGCTTGTCTTGGTGGTCCTATATGGCAGTCTAACCTGAGTTCTACGGCTTGGTCCATCCCGGTGATTCGCCGCAACACGTCCTGACAGAAACCATAGCTCATGAAAAGGACAGCGTTCTCTGCGATGTTGGCTATGAGGGCTGGGGTGGCTCCCTGGTACAGCCCTCTCAGACCCATCTGTCTACAGACCCACCAGGTAACATTGACAGGAAACAGGAAACAGGTATTCAGATTCAGAAACTCTTGGAGGATAATGCAAGTTGGAAAACTTGGAAAAAAACAGATCGTTATGGTGTGTAGCCTCCGTCAAGATAAACTATATTTACAGCAGTATGTGGACACCTCTTCAAATTAGTTGATTTGGCTATTTCAGCCACACCCATTGCTGATAGTGTATAAAATTGAGCACACAGTTATTCAATCTCCACATTGGCAGTAGAATGGCCAGTACTGAAGAGCTCAGTGACTTTCACCGTGGCACTGTTATAGGATACCACCTTTCCCACAAGTCAGTTTGTCAAATCTCTGCCCTGCTAGAGCTGCCCCGGTCAAATGTATGTGCTGTTATTGTGAAGTGAACACGTCTAGGAGCAACAACGGCTCYGCCGTGAAGTGGTAGGCCACACAAGCTCACAGAACGGGACCGCCGAGTGCTGAAGTACGTAGCGCGTAAAAATTGTCTGTCGTCAGTTGCAACACTCACTACCGAGTTCCAAACTGCTTCTGGAAGAATCGTCAGCACAAGAACTGTTCCTCGGGAACTTCATGAAATGGGTTTCCGTGGCCGAGCAGCCGCACACAAGCCTAAGATCACCATGCGCAATGCCAAGTGTCGACTGGAGTGGTGTAAAGCTCGCCGCCATTGGACTCTGGAACAGGGGAAACGTGTGAAGGGAAGTCTTAACGCTACAGCATACAATGACATTCTAGACGATTCTGTGCTTCCAACTTTGTGGCAACAGTTTGGGGAAGGCCCTTTCCTGTTTCAGCATGACAATGCACCGTGCACAAAGTGAGGTCCATACAGAAATTGTTTGTTGAGATCGTTGTGGAAGAACTTGACTGGCCTGCACAAAGCCCTGACCTCAACCCCATCGAACATCCTTTGGGATGAATTGGAATGCAGACTGCGAGCCAGACCTAATTTCCCAACATCAGTGCCTGGACCTAACTGTGGCTGAATGTCCCTGCAGCAACGTTCCAAGATCTAATGAAAGCCTTATCAGAAGAGTAAAGGCTATTATAGCAGCTAATGGGAGACCAACTCCAGATTAATGTCCATGATTTTGGAATGAGATGTTGGACGAGCAGGTGTCCACATACTTCCTGGTCATGTAGTGTATGTACAGTATATACAGTACCAGTCAAAAGTTTGGACACACAAGCTGTCATCAAGGCAAAGGGTGTCTACTTTGAAGAAATATATTTAGATTTGTTTAAAACTTTTTTGGGTTACTACATGATTCCATATGTGTTATTTCATAGTGTTGATGTCTTCACTATTATTCTACAATGTAGAAAATAGTACAAAATAAAGAATAAAACCTGAACTGAGCAGGTGTGTCCAAACTTTTGACTGGTACTGTATTTATATAAAAGGTAAATATATAGGATTCAGGAATAATAATACTGTAAATACATAGGATTCAGGAATAATACTACTGTAAATAAATAGGATTCAGGAATAATACTACTGTAAATACATAGGATTCAGGAATAATACTACTGTAAATACATAGGATTCAGGAATAATACTACTGTAAATACACAGGATTTAGGAATAATACCACTGTAAATACACAGGATTCAGGAATAATACTACTGTAAATACACAGGATTCAGGAATAATACCACTGTAAATACACAGGATTCA
>NW_019943661.1:0-8662 GCF_002910315.2 Salvelinus sp. IW2-2015 | reverse complement strand
GGGGTAGTGCATTACTTTTAAACCAGCGTTCCATAGGGGTAGTGGCACTACTTTTTACCCACGGTTCCCTAGGCGGTAGTGGCACTACTTTTAATCAGTTTGCATAGGGGTAGTGGCACTACTGTTTAACCAGGTTCCATAGGGGTAAAGGTGCACTACTTTGTAACGCAGGTTCCATAGGGGTAGTGCACTAATTTTAGACCAGGATCTATGAGGGCTCTTGGTGAAGCAGGCTGGCAACATAAGGATAGCCCCTCTACAATGTGGTGGGCCGAGGCTGGGAACAATAAGGAGCCCCCTCAACAACGTGTGGCTAGGCTGGCACAATAACGGATACCCCCCCTACCAGACGTGTTGGCCAGGCTGGCACCAGATAAGGATCGCCCCCCTAACAACGTGTGGCAGGCTTGGCACCAAGTAATGGATCCCCCCCCTAACAACGTGTGGCAAGGCTGGCACCAAATAAGTGATACCCCCCCCTAACAAGTGTGGGCAGGCTGGGCAACAATAAGGATACCCCGCTAACAACGTGTGGCACGCGGCACAATAAGGATACCCCCGCTAACAATGTGTGGCAAGGCTGGAACAATAGGAGGACCCTCCAGACTAGGAAGTGGGCAGGCTGGCACCAATAAGGAGGACCCCTTCCAGACTAGGAGTGGCAGGGCTGGCAAATAAGGAGGGACCCCTCCAGACTAGGAGTGGCAGGCTGGCACACCAATAAGGAGGACCCCTCGCAGACTGGAGTGGCAGGCTGGCAAACCAATAAGGGGACGCCCTCCAGGGACTAGGAGTGGCAGGCTTTGGCACCAATGAGGAGGGCCCTCCAGACTAGGAGTGGCAGGCTGGCACCAATCAAGGAGGACCGCGCCCTCCAGACCTAGGAGTGGCAGGCTGGCACAATAAGGAGGACCCTCCAGAATAGGAAGTTGGGCAGGCTGGCACCAATACGGAGGACCCCTCCAGACTAGGAGTGGCAGGCTGGCAACAATACAGGAGGACCCTCAGACTAGGAGTGGCAGGCTGGGCGGTGGGGGCAACCAATAAAGGAGGACTCCCTCCAGACTAGGAGTGGCTACAGTCGGCCTGTCTAGGCCTTGACATTAAAATGTGTCGTCTGTTTTTGGGAAAGTTAAAAAGGAACAGTCAAGCAAATATAATTTTTGGTGTTTCCTCCTCTCCATCTCCCTGCCTCTTTCTCTCCATCTTCCTCCTCCTCTCCATCTTCCTGCCCCCCCCCCCGCCTCCTCTCCATCTTCCTCCGTCTTTCTTCCATCTTCCTCCTCCTCTCCATCTTCCTCCTTTCTTCTCTCCTCCTCCTCGTCTCCTCTGTCTCCTCTCCATGTCCCTTATGGAACCTGGTTAAAAGTAGTGCACTACCCCTATGGAACCTGGTTAAAAGTAGTGCACTACCCCTATGGAACCTGGTTAAAAGTAGTGCACTAGAGGGAAGAGGGTGCCATTTGGGTCTAGATGTAGACCTACCTATCGCTCCAGCTGAGAGGTCTATGACGGCCTGGACCACTGGATGAGGAGCCATGATGATGATGATGATGATGATGCTAAACCTTCACCACTGGTTATAGAAGGACACACCACTCACAGTAAACATTCACAGGCTGTTATAGGACACACCACTCACAGTAAACATTCACATGCTGTTATAGGACACACCACTCACAGTAAATATTCACAGGCTGTTATAGGACACACCACTCACAGTAAACATTCACATGCTGTTATAGGACACACCACTCACAGTAAACATTCACAGGCTGTTATAGGACACACCACTCACAGTAAACATTCACAGGCTGTTACAGAAGTTAAACTCGTACAAATATTACGTTAGTCGGTAAAGGGGGCTGATTTAGCAACACCCTTCTACTGTCCCTGTGCGTTCTATCAAAAACTACACGCCTACATAACAGTCATCATGTGATAGGGTCACCGTTACTGTATGTAACTACCATCTATCATTCCCATTAACATGTTGTCATTATGTCTTGAGGAAAGTAAATCTCTGCGCAGGTCAGTCATTGTGCTAAACCCCATGCTCACCGAAGAAGCCTAACGGATGACCTAAACCTGGTTTAAAGTATAGGGGCGGCGGATTGAAGGCGTCCAAAATGGTACCCTATTCCCTATGTAGTGCACTTCTTTTGACCGGGGCCTTGATCAGAAGAAGTGCACTACAAAGGGGCCAGGGTGCCATTTGGGGGGGGCGCTCTATTGACAGGTTCCGTAGGTTAGCCTACTGATTGGTCTCCAGTTCAGGTGTCCATTCATGTCCTCAGATAGAAGACTATGTTTGCCATGGCCTCGAACCAATAGTGATCTATTGGTAATATTAAGCCATATTATACCCACAGGGATGGGGAGTAACTGATTACATGTAATCCGATAATTTATTTTGTATTTTTAATGTAATCAGATACTACCAGCAAAAAAATATTGTAATCAGATTACAGGTACTTTAGAAAAACTAGATGATTACTTCTTGAATTACTTTTAAATTCAGATTTTTGTTGTTGTGGAAAAAAATATACATTATGACACCTTTCTGGGGTTTTTCATTTATATTCCATTCACCAATGGTATAAAAAAAAAGGTGCAAGTTTAAGTTTGTTCCACCTGAGCTAGTCTGACCACAAGTCAGAGATCACTATGGTGACACGCCAGATGTTGTTTACTTCTACGGTTCTTAAACGGAAAAGAATCAAAAAGTAACCGAAAGTAATCAGATTACGTTACTGCGTTTGGGCAATCCAAAAGTTACGTTTAATTTAAAATTACAATTTCTGAAAGGTAACTATTAACGGTAACGCATTGCATTTAGAAAGTAATTTACCAAACCCTGTCCATATCATAGCCATATATTTTAATCATAGTCTGAATATTATGTTTGAATCGAGGCTTACCAATAGCAAAGGAATTAGCCGTGTCAGTCTGTTTCTGCTTTGCCAATGTTGTTGGTGTAGCGTTGTTGTAGTTACAATAGACTGTCTACACCCAGATTAAAGCGGAAGACCATTTGTCACATACCGGTCACTATTGCATCATGAGATATACCATTTTTCGTGTCCAGAATAACATGCATTGCCGGGAAAATCCTGAAATATGTCACTTGACATGAGAGTTGGATGTGATGGTTGACTGAAGTTAAATCCACATTCCTTCACAGACGCGCTATGCCAAATCCCCTCATGCTAAATTCCGTCAGACAATCGCGGAAGTTCCTTGCCAGCGTTTAAACAGTTAACGTTTCTTGACGTCTTCTTCCTGATTTAGTTCTTATGTCACGAACGAGTCTTCACCTGCTTTGGAACGCTGTCGCCCATGTAGTGCGCAAAGGCGCTAAATGTGCACTGGCTGGCGCATGGCCCAGGAATACATTTAAACTTTTAAATCTGTGATCAAAACCTTAGTGATTGTGAAAGAAGTGCGAGACGTTAGGCTATAATGCAAGATATTACTGTGTGTGTACCTGATGATTTGTACAGGAAATAAGCCTACATTGGAACAAGCTCCTGAGTGGCACTGCATCTCAGTGCTTGAGGCGTCACTACAGACCCTGGTTCGATTCCAGGCTGTATCACAACCGGCCGTGATTGGGAGTCCCATAGGGCAGCGAACAATTGGCCCAGTGTAGTCCGGGTTATGGTTTGGCCGGGGGTACGCCGTCATTGTAAATAATAATGTGTTAATTGAACTGACTTGCCTAGTTAAATAAAGCTTCAATGAAAAATGTAAACTGTGGTAGTACCTGCAAATGGCCAAAAGATGTTAGCACAGGCAAAGAGTCGGCCTAGAGTGTGGGCTGTTTTCGCTGATCGCGGGTTGACAGTGTTGTCCAATGAGTGGATGTTGTCAAAGAGTTGGATTGGAGCAGCCTCGGGGGCAGATCCACTGGCCTAGGCCAATATATAACCTCACCATGACAATGTAGTACTTTTCATACCAAAGCCCTAACTAAATCATCCAGGTTAAAATTAACTTATGTTCTTCCTCCTTCTCATCATCATCATCATCATCCTCATTATGATAACATGTAATGTTTTAATATCAGTTCCTCTGACTTCCATTGGATAACTAATAAGCATTTTGAAGAAAACTGATTTGCTGGCTACTGGGCATCTGTAGAAAACGTGGATGTAGTGGATGATCCGTATGATTCATGAAGACTGTATTAACGGTCTTGTTCTGAGGTTTTACAGTCATTTTCCACGATCCCAAATAGCGCTCAATCACCTCGACGCGAAAAGTTTTAAGTAGTTTAGCAGTGTTCTATTAGAACAGCACAGCGTTATTTCATACATTTTTATGAGGCTATTTGTAAATAGCTATTTATAATTTCATTGGGGGGCAATTAAAGTAGGTTATTCATTTTTATAAGTATTATAGCAATTTCAGCCTCTTTTTTTTGTGATGATTTCTAAAAGTGAACAAATCTGGGTTCTGCTCATATCCTGTCCCGCTATGCAACTTACAATAACAACACCATGACTGACAGAAAAAACCCTCCCCCTTCATTTTATAACTCATCCTTTTCACAGTAGGTTACGTTGTAAAAAGGTGATGTCTCTTTCTCTTTTACCTCTCTCTCTCTCCAACAAAACAAACCGATTAAGTTTCCTAGCCAACCGTTTCACAAAGCGTACCCGTTTTAATCTTTTCAGAGAAAGAGATGTTTACCAGCTATATAAGAATGAAAACATACTGCTGTTTCTGGTTTTTAAGTAGCTGTCATTGGCCGTTTTAGTTGTCACTCAAATGTGGGTGGTATTAGTTGACAAACGATAGCTCCGGTAACACGGCTGTCGGGCTGTAAACTGACATTCAACAGGCGAGAGTAAACGGAACTGCTGGGCTGAATAATAACTGCGACTGGATTGTTATAAAAACAAAAGTTCACCAAGTAGTTTTTTTTCTTCTATTCTAACTTTTCTATTCTATTCGTCAACAATCTGAATATCTACATTTTTTTTTTCATCGTCGACTTAGATGTTGTTGCTGTCTCCGACTTGATTTGTGACTTTATATCAATGTAGTGTTATCGGACGGACCGATATTTTTGTTCAGGTGGTCGACCACTGCCCCCTTTTCGGTTGTTTACTTTTGCCTGTTGCCTTCACATCACCCGCTGTGTATGAGTAACTTTCTGTTTACTAATTCTATGTGACATTTGACGCTATTCTAGCTACTACTATGGCCGAGGCAGCCCAACAACCACAGCAGGTTGAGATCGATCCGGATTTCGAGCCTCTCTCCCGGCCCCGCTCCTGCACGTGGCCCCTGCCGCGTCCGGAGTTCATCACCCCGGGCGATTCCAACACCTCCTCTCCCGCCCCTTCTGTCAAACAAGAACCCAGCAGCAACTCCGACTTCATCTCCAGCCTCAGTTTATTAGAAGAGACTGAAGACTACCCCGAAGAGGATCAGAAACCCACCATCCTCTGCAATGATTTCCAATGTCAGGAAAATTGCATCCACGACCACCAGCAGCATCAGCAGCAGCAGCACCCGGGGAACAGCCCCCAACTCCCGCAGCAACAGGTGCTTCTGCTCTCCTCCCCGGCCGGGTCTGCATCTTCAGTAGCGGCTGCGGCCGCTGCAGCTGCCCAGAGGAAAAGCAGTTCATCTCGGCGTAACGCCTGGGGCAATATGTCTTACGCAGACCTCATAACTAAGGCTATTGAGAGCACCCAGGACAAGAGGCTTACCTTGTCTCAGATCTATGACTGGATGGTGAAGAACGTGCCTTATTTCAAGGACAAGGGAGATAGCAACAGCTCTGCTGGATGGAAGGTAAGCTTTCAATACAGTACATTACATCTGATGAGATTTGAGTTATGATTTAAGGGCTATAAAAAAAAAATTGATAAGGATATGGAGAAATGTACCTTTAATTGCCTATATATCAAAGTTGACGTTTTTCATCATTTTTAAATGATGATATTGTAACGACCCTGGGATTGTAAGCGCATATATCGACTCTGCCGCTTGAACAGGCTTTTGCGGCACAGTCGATAGCGCGCCGGACTTCGGGCTAGAAGGTCGAGGGTTCGAGACCCGCTCCCTGCCTGTTTCATTACAATATTAACACATGTTATCACATGCTAATAACACACGTAACTAAGTAAGACCAGGTGAGGGTGACATGCTGCTTGCCAGAAAAGGTTTATTGTACGATTGGGTATTACAGACATGTTAAATGCTATCTCTTGAGGTGCAGTTGTTCATTTCTATCCTTATAGCATCATGCTTTGTACCAGAGGAGACATGATGGGCTGGTCTTGTGCACCCCAATCAATCAGTCACTTTGTGTCCATTCATTGTGTGTCCTGATGAAACCTGTGGCTGCCAATTGTAACCCAGTCAGCACATGGCCACAGCCAACATCACACACCAACACACACGCACACAACCCAAACCAAACTCACACACACACACCACACACACACACACACACACACACATTGCACAAAACAACACACACACACACACACATCACACATTCCTCGCACCAACTCCGGCTGCCTCCCACCCTAATACTATCACCAATTAGGGCTGGAGTCAGACTCTGACTGGGGTGTGATAGCTAGCTACCCTACCCTCCTCCTCTCCTCTCCAGTACTTGCTAATATCAAAGAAGTTAAATACTGTGCCGAGTTGAGAACACAGCCCTGGTCTAACGTCAGTCTCTGCCAAAGATGTAGCAGCAAACTGTCTTACACACCTAGAGCCATAATATCCATTAGAGACCGAATGCTATGTTTTATTGTTTCGTATTATTATTAGTATATATGAAGAACTTAGGTTAGATTTGTAGCCTTGGGTTCTCTCCTTGCTAATTCTCCGTCATAGTAGAGATTGGTTTGCTCAGAACTCAGAGTAGAGGTCTTATCTGTAAGATTTGCACAGGACCGATGATCGTGAGGATAACACGTGAGGAGAAGGGTTTGTATAGTCCGTCACGTGCTACGCGATGACGATGGTACACACACCTTCTTTCAACAGGAGTATGGACACGCCCCTTTCTCCTACTTCCTTTCGCTATATTCGTACCCTTATGATTCAAAGTACATACTTCAAAGGCTGATATATGATGGAAAACATCAGAATGTTCAAATATGCCATAGCAAGTGAGTAATATAAACACTACAAATGTTTAAATGATAGAGACTTTACAAATGTCATATAATGCTAATATTAGCAGTGTAAAAAACAGAGATGTGCAAATGTAAGTACAAAAGGGGAAAACAAAACATAAGAATATTGAAGTTGTATAACAAAGTATTTTGTTAATCTATCTCTCTTCTCTCTCAATCAATTCAATTTGCTTTATTGCAAATAAAGACAATACACATACAGTAGGTACAGTGTGCAGTTGATTGGTCTTCCTGTCAGAACACTGGTCCGCTCTCAACTTATGTCAGGCAGCAATGTGTCGCTTCGTCCATAACCCACATCGCTCTCTGTCTCGTTCTATCTCTCTCTCTCCTCTCTCTCTCTCTCTCTCTCTCTCTCTCTTCTCTGCTTCTCTCTTCCGTCTCTCTCTCTCTTCCTCTCCTCTGTTCTCTCTTCTCTCTCTACTCTATTTCTGCTTCTCTTTCGCTTGCTTTCTCTCTTCTTGACTCTTCTCTCTTCTCTTCCTTCTCGTCTCTCTCCTCTCTCTCGTTCTCTCTTTCTCTTGCTGCTACTCTCTTCTCCTCTCTCTCTTCCTCCTTTCTCTCTCTCTCTCTTTCTGTGGTCTCTCTCGGTCTCTCTGCTGTCTCTCTCGTCTCTCTCTGTCCTCTCTCTCCTCTCTGTGGTCCTTCTCACATTCAGATTTCAATTCATTTCAATTGACTTTTATTGCCATGGCAAGTTATTAATTCACTACTTGTCAAAGATATCATACTCTCCCATCTCTCTCTGTCTGCTCTCCCTCCTTCCTCCCTCATCCTCTCTCGCTCATTCGGATTTCCACTAAACAACGGCCAGCTGTTTATCGAAGACTGTAATTAGTAACTGTTGGCCTGTAATTATGTGGACGTACATCGTTCGAACATTCTGACTGACGGAGTACGGGTTCAGGAACTTATTTCTGCCATTTAGTGTTAAAGTTAAGAACATGTAGAGATGTTAATGACGTAAAATGATTTTGCCATATGACCATAGTGTTAACTTCGCAATGCCATGGCTCTGGTCAAATAATATGCACTATGAAGGGAATAGGTGCCATAGGGCTCTGGTCAAAATGGCACTATGAAGGGAAAGGGTTGCATTTTGGATCACACAATGGTTTTGTTTGTAAGACTGATATTCTTAACCTGTAGCATCAACATAAAGGCTCTGTAACACTTGACTTCTGTCATGTAACACCTGGCTTATGTCATGTACACTTGACTTGACGTCCTGTACCACCGACCTGTCTGAACACTTAACTGTATGATTAGTAACACTATGGACTTACTTGTCTTAACACTGGACTTACTGTCTTAACCCTGGATTAATGTCTGTAAACACCTGGCTCTGTCTGACCACAGACTTTACTGGCCATGTAACTACATGATTAACTTGTCCTCCACATGAACTTACGGATCATAACTGACTGCTGCCTAAAAATGGATCTGCATGTAACTGACTACTGCCTGTAAACTGACTCGTCCGTCACTTA
>NW_019943660.1:142785-186250 GCF_002910315.2 Salvelinus sp. IW2-2015 | reverse complement strand
GTACACTGTACTACAATATGTTTTCCATTTTAGGATTTCTTAAACTCACACAACCACACACACAACACACACACACACACACACACACACACACACCCACACACACACACACACACACACACACACACACACACACCACACACACACACACACACACACACACAACACCTGACTGGGCCCATCCCAATAATGTGAGAAAGGATCTGATATCCATTGCAGAAGGGAGACAGCAGAGATAAGAGGAACAGGTGAGGGGAGGAGGACAGAATGCTCCCCGTCCAGAAGACTGCTTCACAGACAGATATTTACTACTCTCACTCTGGCAATAATTAGCCACATTAGAACAAGGATACACTTTAAAGTCTGTGGTCCACGCAGAACGACTTCATTTAACAACACAGAAACCACAGAGAGGAAAGACCACAGACAGGAAAGACCACAAAAGGAATATCCACATTCTCCTAAAAGGTAAGACAATACCCTAAATATGGTCTTGATTGTTATAAAGTTGTATTAGAGTATTTAGTAGGACTTAGATAGACTCATCATTTCACTACATTTTCAGAGGAGAAATACAGTGTAGTGTGAAATGTGTGGTAAAGAGGCCCACTGTGAAGAAGCCCACTGTAAAGAGACCCACTCTGAAGGGGCCCACTGTAAAGAGACCCACTCTGAAGATGTCCACTGTAAGAGACCCACTCTGAAGGGGCCCACTGTAAAGAGACCCACTCTGAAGGGCCCACTGTAAAGAGACCCACTGTGAAGTGGCCCACTGTAAAAGACCACTGTGAAGTGGCCCACTGTAAAGAGACCCACTCTGAAGGGGCCCACTGTAAAGAGACCCACTCTGAAGGGGCCCACTGTAAAGAGACCCACTCTGAAGGGGCCCACTGTAAAGGACCCTTGTAGTGTATTGTAGTGTATTGTAGTGTATTGTAGTGTATTGTAATATTGTAGTGTAGTGTAATATTGTAGTGTGGTATTGTAGTTTATTGTAGTACTGTTGTGAAGTGTAGTGTAGTACTGTAGTGTAGTATTGTAGTGCAGTGCAGTATTGTAGTGTAGCATTATAGCGCAGTGTAGTATTGTAGTACAGTGCAGTATTGTGGTGCAGTGTACAATTGTAGTACAGTGTAGTATTGTAGTGTAGTTTAATTTTGTGGTGCAGTGTAGTATAGTGTAGTATTGTAGTGTAGTCTAGTGTTGTAGTGCCGTGTAGCATAGTGTAGTATTGTAGTGTAGTCTAGTTTTGTAGTGCGGTGTAGTATTGTGTAGTATTGTAGTGTAGTCTAGTTTTGTAGTGTAGTGTAGTATTGTGGCACAGTGCAGTATTGTAGTGTAGTATTGTAGTGTGCTATTGTAGTGTCGTGTAGTATTGTTGTGCAGTGTAGTGTTGTAGTGTAGTATTGTAGTGCAGTGTAGTATTGTCGTGCAGTATTGTAGTATTGTAGTGTAGTTTTGTATTGTAGTGCATTGCAATATTCAAATCAAATTGTATTGGGCACATACACATATTTAGCAGATGTTATTGCGGGTGTAGCAAAATGCTTGTGTTCCTAGCTACAACAGTGCAGTAATATTAAACATTTTACAACAAAACACACCAATCTAAACGTGAAATAATGGAATTAAGAAATATATAAATGTTAGGATGAGAAATGTCAGAGTGGCATTGACTACAATACAGTAGAATATAATACAGTATATACACTACCGTTCAAAAGTTTGGGGTCACTTAGAAATGTCCTTGTTTTTGAATGAAAAGCACATTTTTTGTCTATTCAAATTAAAATAGAAGGCCAGCATCCCGGAGTCGCCTCTTCACTGTTGATGTTGAGACTGGAGTTTTGCGGGTACTATTTCATGAAGCTGCCATTTGAGGACTTGTGAGGTGTCTTTTTCTCAAACTAGACACTCTAATGTACTTGTCCTCTTGCTCAGTTGTGCACCGGGGCCTCCCACTCCTCTTTCTATTCTGGTTAAAGACAGTTTACACTGTTCTGTGAAGGGAGCAGTACAAGATCTTCAGTTTCTTGGCAATTTCTCGTATGGAATAGTCTTCATTTCTCAGAACAAGAATAGACTGACGAGTTTCAGAAGAAAGTTCTTTGTTTCTGGCCATTTTGAGCCTGTAATCGAACCCACAAATGCTGATGCTCCAGATACTCAACTAGTCTAAAGAAGGCCAGTTTTATTGCTTCTTGAATCAGAACAACAGTTTTCAGCTGTGCTATCATAATTGCAAAAGGCTTTTCTGATGCTCAATTAGCCTTTTAAAATGATAAACTTGGATTAGCTAACACAACGTGCCATTGGAACACAGGAGTGATGGTTGCTGATAATGACCCTCTGTAGATATTCCATGCAAAATCATCAGTTTCCATCTACAATAGTCATTTACAACATTACGCTGTATTGCTGATCAATTTGATGTTATTTTAATGGACAAAAATGTGCTTTTCTTTAAAAAAACAAGGACATTTCTAAGTGACACCAAACTTTTGAACGGTAGTGTAAATATGAGATGAGTAAAGCAGTATGTAAACATTATTAAAGTGACTAGTGTTCCATTATTAAAGTGGCCAGTGATTCCATGTCTATGTACAGTGGGGAGAACAAGTATTTGATACACTGCCGATTTTGCAGGTTTTCCTACTTACAAAGCATGTAGAGGTCTGTAATTTTTATCATAGGTACACTTCAACTATGAGAGACGGAATCTCAAACAAAAATCCAGAAAATCACATTGTATGATTTTTAAGTAATTAATTTGCATTTTATTGCATGACATAAGTATTGGAATTACATTCAGAAAAGCAGAACTTAATATTTGGTACAGGAAACCTTTGTTTGCAATTACAGAGATCATAGTTTCCTGTAGTTCTTGACTAGGTTTGCACACACTGCAGCAAGGGCATTTTGGCGCCACTCCTCTCCTACAGATCTTCTCCAGATCTTCAGGTTTCGGGGCTGTCGCTGGGCAATACGGAGTTTCAGCTCCCTCCAAAAGTTTTCTATTGGGTTCAAGGTCTGAGACGCTAGGCCACTGCCAGGACCTTGAGATGCTTCTTACGGAGCCCACTCCTTAGTTGCCAGGCGTGTGCTTTGTTGTCGTTGTCATGCTGGAAGACCCAGCCACGACCCCCCATTCTTCAAATGCTCTTACTGAGGAAGGAGGTTGTTGGCCAAGACCTCGCGATCATGGCCCCTCCATCTCCCCTCAATACGGTGCAGTCGTCCTGTCCCCTTTGCAGAAAAGCATGCCCAAAGAATGATGTTTCCACTCCATGCTTCACGGTTGGGATGGTGTTTTGGGGTTGTACTCATACTTCTTCTTCCTCCAAACACGGCGAGTGGAGTTAGACCAAAAAAAGCTCTATTTTTGTCTCATCAGACCACAATGACCTTCTCCCATTCCCCTCTCTGGATCATTCCAGATGGTCATTGGCAAACTTCAGACAGGCCTGGACCAGCACTGGCTTAAGCAGGGGGACCTTGCGTGCGCTGCAGATTTTAATCCAATGACGGCGTAGTGTGTTACTAATGTTTTCTTTGAGACTGTGGTCCCAGCTCTCTTCAGGTTCATTGACCGCAAGGTCCTGTCGTGTAGTTCTGGCTGATCCTCACCTTCCTCATGATCATTGATGCCCCACGGAGGTGAAACTTCATGGAGCCCCAGAACCGAGGGTGATTGACCGTGTCATCTTGAACTGTCTCCATTTTCTAATAATTGCGCCAACAGTTGTTTCCTTCTCACCAAGCTGCTTGCCTATTGTCCTGTAGCCCATCCCAGCCTTGTTGCAGGTCTACAATTTTATCCCTGATGTCCTTTACAGCTCTCTGGTCTTGGCCATTGTGGAGAGGTTGGAATCTGTTTGATTGAGTGTGTGGACAGGTTGTCTTTTATACAGGTAACGAGTTCAAACAGGTGCAGTTAATACAGGGTAATGAGTGGAGAAAGGAGGGCTTTCTTAAAGAAAAACTAACAGGTCTGTGAGAGCCGGAATTCTTACTGGTTGGTAGGTGATCAAATACTTATGTCATGCAATAAAAATGCAAATTAATTATTTTAAAAATCAATACAATGTGATTTTCTGGATTTTTGTTTTAGATTCCGTCTCTCACAGTTGATGATAAATGATAAAATTACAGACCTCTACATGCTTGTAAGTAGGAAAACCTGCAAAATCGGCAGTGTATCAAATACTTGTTTCTCCCCACTTGTATATGGGCAGCAGCCTCTACGGTGCAGGGTTGAGTAACGGGTGGTAGCCGGCTAGTGATTTAACAGTCTGATGCCTTGAGATAGAAGCTTTTTTTCAGTCTCTCGGTCCTGCTTTGATGCACCTGTACTGACCTCGCCTTCTGGATGATAGCGGGGTGAACAGGCAGTGGCTCGGGTGGTTGATGTCCTTGATGATCTTTTTGGCCTTCCTGTGACATCAGGTGCTGTAGGTGTCCTAGAGGGCAGGTAGGTCGCCCCCGGTGATGCGCTGTGCAGACCGCACCACCCTCTGGAGAGCCTTGCGGTTGTGGGCGGTGCAGTTGCCGTACCAGGCTGTGATACAGCCTGTTGGAACTAGAAGCACAAGCATTTCGCTACACTCACAATAACATCTGCTAACCATGTGTATGTGACCAATACAATTTGATTTGATTTGATTTGGTTGATGTCCTTGAGGGCAGGTAGTGCTTCCGGGGATTTGTTGGGCAGACCGCACCACCCTCTCACTGTGGGTGCGGGCAGTGCAGTTGCCATACCAGGCGGTGATATAGCCTGTTGCGCCTTCTTCACCACACTGTCTGTGTGGGTGAACCATTTCAGATTGTCAGTGATGTGTACGCCGAGGAACTTGAAGCTTTTTAGCTTCTCCACTGTGGTCCCGTCGATGTGGATGGGGGCGTGTTCTCTCTGCTGTTTCCTGAAATCCACGATCAGCTCCTTCATTTTGTTGACATTGAGGGAGAGGTTATTTGTAGTGTAATGTAGTGTAGTATTGTATTGTAGTGTAGTATTACAGTGTGGTATTGTAGTGAAGTGTGGTATTGTAGTGCAGTGTATTACTGTAATGTAGAGCAGTATCGCAGTGTAGTATTGTAGTATTGTAGTGTGGCATTGTAGTGCAGTGTATTACTGTAGTGTAGTGTAGTATTGTAGTGCAGTGTAGTAATGTGGTGTAGTATTACATAGTGTGACAGTGCAGTATAGTGTAGTCCTGTAGTGTAGCACTGTAGTGTATTGTAGTATTGTAGCGTAGTGTAGTATTCTAGTGCAGTGTATTACCGCAATGTAGTGTGGTATTGTAGTGTAGTATAGTATAGTATAGTATTGTAGTGTAGTGTAGTATAGTGTGGCATTGTGTTGTGGTGAAGTATTGTAGTGTATTGTGGTGTATTGTAGCGTATTGCGGTGTAGTATTGTAGTGTAGTATAGTGTAGTATTGCAGTGTAGTGTCGCGGTGTAGTATTGCGGTGCAGTATTGTGGTGTAGTACAGTATTGAAGTGTGGTGAGGTGAGGTATTGTAGTGTAGTACAGTACTGAAGTGTAGTGAGGTATTGTAGTATAGTGTAGCATTGTAGTATGGCGCAGTATTGTGATGTAGTATTACAGTGTAGTAAAGTATTGAATTGTGGTGAGGTATTGTAGTGTAGTATAGTATTGAAGTGCAGCGAGGTATTGTAGTATAGTGTAGTATTGTATTGTGGTGAGTATTGTGTTATTGTGTAGTATTGTGGTGGTGTAGTGTAGTGTAGTGTAGTATAGTAGTGTGGCGCAGTGGGGTATTTTATTGTAGTGTAGTGTAGTATTGTGGTGTAGTGGGGCATTGTATTGTAGTGTAGTGTAGTATTGTGGTGTAGTACTGTAGTGTGGTGTAGTATTGTGGTGTAGTATAGTAGTGTGGTGTAGTGGGGTATTTTATTGTAGTGTAGTGTAGTATTGTGGTGTAGTGGGTTATTTTAGTGTAGTGTAGTATTGTGGTGTAGTGAGGTATTGTATTGTAGTGTAGTGTAGGTTGTAGTGTAGTATAGTACTGAAGTGTGGTGAGGTATTGTGGTATCGCTTAGTATTGTGGTGTGGTGTAGTATTGTAGTGTAGTATAGTGGTGTGGTGTAGTGGGGTATTGTATTGTTGTGTGGTGTAGTATTGCAGTGTAGTGGGTTATTTTATTGTAGTGTAGTATTGTAGTGTAGTGTAGTGAGGTATTGTATTGTATTGTAGTGTAGTATTGTAGTGTAGTGAGGTATTGTAGTGTAGTATCGTAGTGTAGTATTGTAGTGTAGTGCAGTATTGTTGTGTATTGTAGTGTAGTATAGTACTGAAGTGTAGTGAGGTATTGTAGTGCCGTGTAGTATAGTATTGAAGTGGCTTACTGGTGCTCTTTCATGCCGTCCCTAGGAGGGGTGCGTCACTTGAGTGGGTTGAGTCACTGACGTGATCTTCCTGTCTGGGTTGGCGCCCCCCCTTGGGTTGTGCCGTGGCGGAGATCTTTGTGGGCTATACTCGGCCTTGTCTCAGGATGGTAAGTTGGTGGTTGAAGATATCCCTCTAGTGGTGTGGGGGCTGTGCTTTGAGCAAGTGGCCTGGTGGGTTACTTTTGTATTTTTAATTTTTATCCTTCCTGTTTGGCCCTGTCCGGGGTATCATCGGATGGGGCCAACAGTGTCTCCTGACCTCTCCTGTCTCAGCCTCCAGTATTTTATGCTGCAGTAGTTTATGTGTCGGGGGCTAGGATCAGTCTGTTATATCTGGAGTACTTCCCTGTCTATCCGGTGTCCTGTGGAATTAAGTATGCTCTCTCTAATTCTCTCTTTCTCCTTTCATTCTTCTTCTAGCTCCCTCGCGAGGTGCACGAGTCCGAGGCATGCCTCAGGACTACCTGCATGATGACTCCTTGCTGTCCCCAGTCCACCTGGCCGTGCTGCTGCTCCAGTTTCAACGGCTGCTCGGCGGCCTATGGAACCCCTGACCTGTTCACTGGACGTGCTACCTGTCCCAGACCTGCTTTTTCAACTCTCTAGAGACAGCAGGAGCGGTAGAGACTCTTAATGATCGGCTATGAAAAGCCAACTGACATTTACTCCTGAGGTGCTGACTTGCTGCACCCTCGACAACTACTGTGATTATATTATTTGACCATGCTGGTCATTTATGAACATTTGAACATCTTGGCCATGTTCTGTTATAATCTCCACCCGGCACAGCCAGAAGAGGACTGGCCACCCCTCATAGCCGGTTCCTCTCTAGGTTTCTTCCTAGGTTTTGGCCTTTCTAGGGAGTTCTTCTCCTAGCCACCGTGCTTCTACACCTGCATTACTTGCTGTTTGGGGTTTAAGGCTGGGTTTCTGACAGCACTTTGAGATATCAGCTGATGTAAGAAGGGCTATATAAATAAATTTGATTTGATTTAGTGAGGGTATTGTAGTGTAGTATTGTAGTGTGAGTGCAAGTGCAGTATTTAGTGTAATGTAGTGCAGTCTAGTATTGCAGTGTAGTGAGGTCATTTGTAGTGTAGTGTAGTTTTGTAGTGCAGGGAGGTAGATATGTAGATTAGTATTGTTGTGTAGTGTAGTATTGTAGTGTAGTATTGACATGTAGTGTAGTTTTGTAGTGGCAGTGAGGTAATTGCAGTGTAGTATTGTAGGTAGTGAGGTATTGAAGTGTTTGTGATATATGTATTTGTAGGTAGTATAGTATAGTATTGAAGTGTAGTGAGGTATTAGTATTGCAGGTGTATATTGAAGTGTAGTGAGGTATTGTAGTGCAGCATACGTGTAGTATTATGTTGTAGTGTAGTATTGTAGTGCGCAGTGTAGTATCGTTTTGAGGTTGTAGTGAGGTGTTGTAGTGCATTAGTGTAGTATTGTATGTGTATGTGGTGTAGTATGTATGTAGTGAGGTATTGCAGTGTAGTATTTTGGCATTGCAGTGTAGTGTAGCGTAGTAATGATAGTGTGGTGTTGTAGTGTAGTGAGGCATCGTAGTGTAGTATTGTAGTATTGTGGTGTAGTATTGTAGTGTAGTGTGGTATTGTAGCGTAGTGTAGTATTGTAGTGTAGCATTGTAGTGCAGTGTAGTATAGTATTGAGGTTTAGTGAGATGTTGTAGTGTAGTATTGCAGTGTAGTGTGGTGCAGTATTGTAGTGTAGTGAGGTATTGCAGTGTAGTATTGTGGTATTGTAGTGTAGTGTAGTATTGTAGTGTAGTGTGGTATTGTAGTGTAATGAGGCATTGTCGTGCAGTATTGTAGTATTGTAGTGCGGTGTTGCAGTGTAGTGCAGTATTGCAGTGTAGTATTGCAGTGTAGTATTGCGGTGTAGTGGAGTATTGTAGTATTGTAGTGTAGTGTAGTATTGTAGTGTATTATTGTAGTGTAATATTGTAGTGTAGTATAGTGTTGTAGTGTAGTATAATATTGTAGTGTAGTATAATGTTGTAGTGCAGTATAATATTGTAGTGTAGTATAGTGTTGTAGTGCAGTATAATATTGTAGTGTAGTATAGTGTTGTAGTGCAGTATGGGGATTATCCCAACTCGGCCTTAAACCCAGGAAGCTGTCAACTGTCAAACCGTAGCTGTTACACCAAGACATCTGAACCTTTTGATGGTCTTTATGTGTAAGGTCAAAGGTTACAACAGTATGTTAACCTTGTTGTGATATGTTTACTACCCTGATTGTAGCACCATCTAGTGTTTACTACCCTGATTGTAGCACCATCTAGTGTTTACTACCCTGATTGTAGCACCATCTAGTGTTTACTACCCTGATTGTAGCACCATCTCGTGTTTAATACCCTGATTACAGACGACAAAAAAGATGTAAACAGTAGTATTAGTATATAAATATTCAGTACTGGACTGCAGCTATATTAATCATTGGACTACAGCTGTTATATTCAGTACTGAACTACAGCTGTTATATTCAGTACTGAACTACAGCTGTTATATTCAGTACTGAACTAGCAGCTGATTGTATATTAGTCACTAAGTACTGAAGTACAGCTGTTCATATTCAGTATTGGACTACAGCTGTTTTATTCATACTGAACTACAGCTGTTATAATTCAGATGAAACCACAGCTGTTATATCAGTATTGAACTACAGCTGTTATATTCAGTACTGAAACCACAGCTGTTTATATTCAGTATTGACTACAGCTGTTATATTCAGTACTGAACTAAGCTGTTATATTCAGTATTGAACCAAGCTGTTATATTCAGTTACTGAACGTCAACTGTGTTATATTCAGTACTTGACTACAGCTGTTATATTCAGTACTGAAATACAGCTGTTTATATTCAGTATTGACTGACTACAGCTGTTATAATTCAGTACTGAATGTACAGCTGTTATATTCAGTATTGGACACAGCTGTATATTCAGTAATTGAAAACTACAGCTGTTATATTCAGTACTGAACTACAGCTGTTATATTCAGTATTGGACTACAGCTGTTATATTCAGTACTGGACAATGGAACAATTCACTCAAATCATATTTTTTTAAATTCAAGATAGCTGAACAACTACATTTTGTAAACGAACATGCTCCTCCGGTCAAGAATCACACAAGTCCCTCTAGCCCTCTTCCTCCCCCTGGTGTAGTGCATATAGAACAGAGGAAGATAGACTGAGTCTCAAATGGCACCCTATTCCCTACACAGTGCATTCTTTTTTTTGCCAGAACCCCTTTGGTTTCATTTGGGATGCAGGTGTAGAGTGGTTCCTGCAGCATTGCCTGAATGCATTATTAAGGCCTTTTGTGTTGTCATCCCTCTAAATTGGCTATACTGTTACGCCGCTATGGCCCTCTAACTGGGTGACCCTGTTGAGTCCACAGCCTTATGTACGCTGGGGAGGCCATTGCGGGTGTGTACGTGTTTTTTTAATTTATCCTTTATTTATCGAGGAAAGTCAGTTAAGAACAAATTCTTATTTACAATGACAGCCTACCCCGGCCAAACCCTAACCCGGACGACGCTGGGCCAATTGTGCGCCGCCCTATGGGACTCCCAATCACGGCCGTTTGGGATACAGCCTGGAATCGAACCAGGGTCTGTAATGACACTTCTAGCACTGAGATGCAGTGCCTTAGACCGCTACACCACTTGGTGGAGGTGTCGTTGGCAGCTGCCCTCCTGACCTGCTGGGGAATGGATACTGCTCTCCCACTCCTCTGAAAAAGGGTTCTACCCAGCACCAAAAAGAGTTCCCCTATAGGGACAAACCAAAGATTGCTGTATGGTTCTACTAAGCACCTTTTAATGAAAAAGACACTCATTTCAAATAAGGAAACATTCAAAACTTGATTTTTGAAACTCATTCAATCAGCAGTCTTTAATAGATGCATTGCACGGCTGTAGAGGAAAGAGGGGTATTGGTGGTAATACTAATTTTCATACCTATTAAACATTTGTATAACATTTGTCACAAAGAAAGAAAGAAGATAGTATTCAGCGTTGACATTATGAGATAGGCTGATATTACAATTGTAACAATCCACGTGTCTAAAATCACGGCCCCACTGACGCAGCTATTATCTAGACTACACATCCCAGCGTACACCGCGAGGTAAATATAATTATGTTGACGTTATTCTGACGCGCGGCATACTTTTACCTATGGGAAATGTAGTTAATAGACAATCCACTGATATTTGAGAGTCGTTTGTTATTATCGTACAAGAAACTACAAATCCTACACACCCGTCCAGCGTCGCAGGCGTGTCGCGGAACGGTTGCTGTTGGTGTAGACAAGTCACGTATAAATATAGTTCGTTGAAGCTCGTTTCTTTCGTTATTGACTGCAGGGAGAGTAACGTTAGTTAGTCTGTTTGTGCATTTGCTTTATCGTTAGGCGTTTGCTTCATGTTGTGAATTAGGCTACCCTTTCATTTAAAATCCACAATTTCACCTAAGAATGAGTGATAACGATGATATCGAAGTCGATAGCGACGTGAGTAAATGTTTATTTCGCTACTTTGCAAGCTACTGTATGTAGTTAGTTCGCTAGCTAGTAATCAATTAAAACGCCTCGTATTTTCGAACCCGTGACTGCTAGATAACGTTAGTTCGCTAGTAACTGGTTGTGAACTAACGTTATCCACAAGAAGATCAACAGCCTTTAAAAGGTTAGCTACAATAGCTAGATAGGTCACCTAGTAGCTAGCAGTTCTGGCTCAGAAATGTATGATGTTCACTTGCTAACATTATATATATATATATATATATATATATTCTTTGCATTGGGTTTGCTGTAATAATGGGGTTACAATGTACTGCTAACTAAGTTGGCTGGCTAGCTCAAGCTACATGGAATTGTGGCTACAATCGTACTTTTCTGTTCTGTTTCTCTTTACAGGAAGACTCATCGAGATATCACAATGTGGTGGGTAATGAAGTGTTAAATATGTCAAAATTATTGGAATTCTATCAAATGTATTGCAATTATGCCATGATAATATCTGGCAAAAAATAATGTTCGTCCTGGTAGTTAATGTATATGATATATTTTTGCCTTACACAAACTTAGCAAGTGGGGATGGGTGCGGGTGGCTGTACAGAGGGGGTTTCCTGCAGTTAGTGAGCGAAAATATATCAAGCTTAGTAGTTGTTTACTAGCATGCAAAGTTAGCCACACACTCTTCAATAATAGGACACAGCACACAATGAGGATGTAGCTAGCAGACAGAATACACGGAGTTAGCTGAACGCCGGGGGTTTCGATAGGCGCTAGCACTGTCGTGTCACAACTATGATTTACCCTTTAAATAATGTATGCAATATATCCCTCAAGCCTTGCATTTGCACAGATCATCTTATCCATGCATTGAAGGGTATCCCCCCCCCCCATCCCATACGCGGTCGTAGGAATTTAGAGACACACCAAATCTATATGCTATATTTAGAATAAAGCCTCCTGCAAAACGCAGCAGACAGCCTGAGCCACAGTCGGCGTAAAAAAGTCAAACCTAGCCAGCTAAAAAAAAATGTTTCCTTCTTCCTAGGAATACCGTTCTCAGCCAGATGCGCCTTTTCTAAATGCGCTTCTAGGTCATGTGTTTTAATCATGACGTGACTATTGCAATTAAATATAAAATGCGATACTTTTCAAATGGAAATTCATTAGCTAACTACGCGCCTCGGCTTCAGCTCAGTAACTGTTTAGTAAATGACGCCGTCGTCTTGTCCGGAAGGGAGAGAGCAGGGAGACACTGCTAGATGTTTTCCTGTCTGTTTCAGCTAGCTAGTGATTAGTGCCATCTTTACTCGACGGGCCACTGACTGGGCTGCTGGCAGGCTAAAGACATGACGTAGCCACGTCGCATACCGGCGAAATAAACACAGGCTCGCTGCACGACATACTTTTGCATAACAGTACGTAATGTTTTTCCCTTGTCAGCCAGGCAGTCTTTATCAAACGGATTCTGATGGACTTAACTAATATTTAGCTGCAGAATGTTCGCAAAATAATACTTATAGTTTAGGCAGGGCTTTTGTCATATTTGGCTAGGTTTATCTCCAAATATTTTCAAATTACTATGATATTCAAATCAATTATGTAGCTTGGCTTATCCTTAAATTTAGGACCGTTTTGAAGATTGGACTATCAGAACAATTGGGCTGATCTGTTTAGCACATCACTATCAAGCAACCATAAAACAATCGTTCTATGTTGACCCCCCCCCCCCCCCCCCCCCCCTTTGGGGCCCACCTAGTCCCTGAGGAAGATGTTTAGGAAGTGGGATGGACGGACTGGATCTCATAACAGGGTATACTAGTGTAAGGGGGGGGGGGGTGTATTGGCACCATGAGTCTGTCCTGAGGGCTGTTGAGAGCAGCACAAGACCGACAACATAGTTTTGAAGCTACAATGCAGGGTGTCACTGGGTTAGCTCGGGAGACAGTTACTCTACTATACTACTGTAGTCTGCTCTTGCTGTGTCCCCAATGGCACCCTATTCCATATATATACTTTTGACCAGAGCCCAATGGCGATGCAGCCTATTACTGTACTTAATCAGCACCTGGAGGTTATGTACATCGCTCTCAGAAAGAATTCACACCTCTTGACTTATTACACATTTTGTGTTACAGCCTGAATTCAACATTGCTCTTTAAATGATTATTTTTAACAGACAATACCCCATAATGACGAGGTGAAAACATGTTTTTTTTATTGAAAATGAAATGCGTAAGTATTCACACAATACATTTTAGAATAACCTGTGACAGTGATTACAGCTGTGGGTCTTTCTGGTTAAGTCTCTAAGAGATTTCCACACCTGGATTGTACAATATTTGCTCATTGTTCTTTTTAAAATTCTTCCAGCTCTGTCAAGTTGGTTGTTGATCATTGCTAGACAACCATTTCCAAGTCTTGCCATAGATTTTCAAGTAGATTACAAGCATACCCATGACACGATGCGACCACGACTATGGTTGAAAATATGGAGTGGTACTCGATAATGTGTTGTATTGGATTTGCCCCAAACATAACACTTTGCATTCAGGACAAAAAGTTAATTGCTTTGCCACATTTTTTTGCAGTATTACTTTAGTGCCTTGTTGAAAACAGGAAGTCCATGCAACTTATGTCACTGAATTTATTTAGGCTTTTCATTACAAAAGGTTTGAATACTTATTGACTCAAGACAATTCAGCTTTAAATTTGTAAAAGTGTTTCTAAACAAGTCCACTGAAAATTATAGGGGATTGTGTGTAGGCCAGTGACAAAAAAAATCTAAACGTATTCATTTTTAATTTCAGGCTGTAACACTACAAGATGTGGAAAAAAAGTCAAGGGGTGTGAATACTTTCTGCCGGCACTGTAATGTTTATGTTCTGAGGTTAGAATGGACGTGATAGGTCTAGCTAAGCTAACTAGCATCAGCTGAAACTGAGCCATTGAGAAGCATCATATGCGCTGAATACAACAGGTGTAGACTTTACTGTGAAACGCTTACTTGCGTGCTAGGGATGGGCGATATGGCCAAAATATTATCACGGTATTTATAAAAAGAAAAAGATAATTTACTATTTTTTGATAATACTAGATTGGCTTTATGAGTAGGGAGTAGTGATCCCAGGGTGTTTTATGAGTAGGGAGTAGTGATCCCAGGGTGTTTTATGAGTAGGGAGTAGTGATCCCAGGATGTTTTATGAGTAGGGAGTAGTGATCCCAGGGTGTTTTATGAGTAGGGAGTAGTGATCCCAGGGTGTTTTATGAGTAGGGAGTAGTGATCCCAAGGTGTTTTATGAGTAGGGAGTAGTGATCCCAAGGTGTTTTATGAGTAGGGAGTAGTGATCCCAGGGTGCTTTGAGGAGTGATCCCAGGGTGTTTTATGAGGAGTGATCCCAGGGTGCTTTATGAGTAGTAGTATGGGCAAATAATCTAGGACTTATTTTTAACCAAATGTTGCAATTGTGATATGACTTACGAATTAGAGCAAAACTGTTTGAATCATGGAAATAGAATGACTATTCTAATTATATGGTTAGAATATAATAGTGGGCACTTTGAATACAGTGTTTGCGATGACAACTAATTTAAATGCCAGGGAGGGGTTATTATGACATGGTAGGAGCTAAAGTGTTTCCTAGGGGACCCAATAAGCTTTGGCTACATTGCTTGTTTTCTCTTAGCTACTTAATGTAGCTAACATATTCTTGCTTTGCATATTCCTCGTTGATTTAGACGATACTGTTGCACAAACATGCTGATTTTAGGATCTTCACAATCACTGGTATTATCAGGCTGTATTAGCTAGCTACATTTGCTCTTACTCAGTACATTTATTAGCTAGCTAGCTATTAGCACTAGCGGCTCACAAGCTATTAACAATTAGCGTCTCACAAGATTTAGGGCAACTTGCTTAAAAAAAGACAAACTAGCGGTTTGCTGATGTAAGAAACACAAACTAATAGTGTCATTATAGAACGTTAGTGGATTTATATTAAGAAGCAAAGTGAAAACAACATTGTTGTCATCAACATTGTATGTGCTGCATTGACCAGGCAGACTGAATGCAAGTATCTCGTGGTTGAGGAACATCAAATGTGCTCCTTGAGTGACAGGGGGCGTGGCTAGGTCTGTGTGGAAAGTGGCACCGAGAGAAAGAGCAGAGAGACATTACTCAAGAAGCGAAGTAAACTATAAAAATTGACATTACACATGGCGTATCACATTTAACAACTCAAACATTCAAATACCGGTATAGAAGCTAAAGTAAAAACCCAAACCGGTATACCGCCCAGCCCTATTACGCGCCCTTTCCCAACAATGCAGAGTTTAAAAAGTAATACATTTGCTATATATAAATTAATAATAGGTAATAGTAACACAATAACGAGGCTATATACAAGGAGTACCGGTACCGATTCAATGTGCAGGGGTACCAGGTAATTGAGGTAGTTTCTACATGTAGGTAGGGGTAAAAGTGACCCCTATGAGTTTTATGATCAGATGATATTTGATGAACCAGATCCTTTGCTCTTTTCTTCTCTTTATTTGGAAATGACTAACTCAACGGATATGCATCAACATCAAGCAAAATGTTGTCATTAGGTCATCCTAGATAACATTGAAACGTTAACTAATGCCTAGTGTGCATTACACTGTTTTCTGATACCACTGCATCATCTTACAGGGTTCAGCTATTATTGCAGCCATTTTGGAGCCTGATCTACTTTACAGTTGCTCTCTATAGGCCCTAATGCATTTACAGGGTCTGACATTAATGACGGCCCGGGGCCTGTAAACATGTGCTGGGCCAGTGGATCTCGTCAGTCACTGGCCCATACGGGCCAGTAACTTCTCAGTGCATTTTGTCATTCCAGTTCAACATTTACCTGCTCTGTTGTAGTCTACCATGGAAAACCATTGAAAACCCACACGTAAAACTACATGATCCAGACCCGAGGCCAAACTATTGGGCAGTGGACAGCTGCTGTATCCCCGGACCTAGGGTTTGTCCCAGACTCTTTATGCATTCCTCTAAGAACTTGTCATGGAGAGAGTTGGTGGTGATTTTCATGGGGCTTCCTATGCTCATATTACTCTCACACAGTCACTGTCCTGGCCTAACCCTCTAGACTCCAGGCATGTTGAATCCAAACCAACACCCTTTCTAGTAACCTTCATGGTGCCATTTGCATCTGACATTTGGCTAGCACCTTTAGTTTCGTTATGATGCCTAGAATTATAAATGAGTCAGTCGGGAACCTTTGTGGGACCTACTGTTGCCTGGCCTGAAACAAGTTAAACTACTGCTAGTGCCGCTGCAGGTGATTGGCTGCTCTACTCTGAGCCTATCCCTAGTCATGTGAGATGGGTCAGTGGCCATTTTTGTAAATCTATGATCTGAGCTGAAGGCTAAAACACTGAGGGTTTACAGTGGAAGGAGAGGGGTTCTTTTACGCACATTAAACTTTGAACAGGCAACGATCAAAGGGCTCACTATATAGAAGGGGAAAAAAGTCAGTTTGCTGCTCTAATAAAGTTATTTGTGATAGATACAGATACTGAGAGGGTTTGACAGGCCAGACGGAGAGGGTTTGACAGGCCAGACGGAGAGGGTTTGACAGGCCAGACGGAGAGGGTTTGACAGGCCAGACGGGAAGGGTTTGACAGGCCAGACGGAGAGGTTTGACAGCCAGACGGAGAGGGTTTGACAGGCCAGACGGAGAGGGTTTGACAGGCCAGACGGAGAGGGTTTGACAGGCCAGACGGAGAGGGTTTGACAGGCCTGGCTTTGGTCGTGTCTACACCTGACACTTACATGCGGCTTCTGCTATCAGAATACGAAGATGGCATTGAAAAGACGGGTCTAGACGCACAAAAGTCACTTCGTGGTCTGATTGTGTTCAGATCTGTCTGACCACCTCAGAAGGTAGTCAGGGATACATTGTGTGCGGATTTATCCTCAGTCTGGACGCAATCAGGCTACCGAAAGTGCATACAGTGGGCGACAACATCAGCCCCCCCCCACAAGTCTCCAGAAAATGTCAGTTTTGTGACAGATTTTTTTATTATAACGTTGGAGGAAATACTTTCCTAGCGTGTGAGGAATGTGTTTGCTGGCCTCAAATGCTAGCTAATATTTATAAAGATTTTTTTTTTGGACTAGAGTTATGCTAACCTGTTTGCGGTGCCTTTAGCGTTACTTGCTAGCTTGTTGGCTAGCTACAGAGGTTAGCTGGCTAGTTCGCTACAGTAGTTAGCTACTGCCATCAGTTGTTTTATCATATTTTGCCTGTCCACAGTTTTGTAGAATGCATACTGGCATTTGAATATAGCGTTGGAATCCAGACACACTGGACCCGGTAGACACATTTTAAATGTAGTTGTAGAACTCTATGATCAGAATACTAAAGCTTAATGAACTCAAGTCTAGACACGGCTTGAGGACGTTTTAACACGCCTGACTGGGAGGGGTTTAACACGTCTGATGGGAGGGGTTTAACACGCCTGACTGGGAGGGGTTTAACACGCCTGACTGGGAGGGGTTTAACACGCCTGACTGGGAGGGGTTTAACACGCCTCACTTGGTCCATTTAGTGGCTGAGGGATGTTTCTATATTGATCTGTGTAAAGAGACATGAAATGACTGTCTGTCTCCCAAATGGAACCCTATTCCCTAGATAGTGCACTACTTTTGACCAGAGCCCTATTGGCCCTTGTCAAAAGTAGTGTACTACATAGGGAACAGTGTGCCATTTGGGATTCAGTCTGTTTAGGTAGATTCACCTGAGGCCCTGGCAGCAGTATGGAGTGTCTGAGAGAGGGAGGAGTGTCTGTGTTGTTGTAGGTCTCTCTAGGCCTACAGAGAGACCTACAACAACACTAGTTGTTTGAGGTAGATGATCCTCACACAGTGTCTGTTCTGTGTCTAGGCTATAGAGAGATGAAGACTGTTTGCGTAGGCACTAGACTGCAGATCTCGGGGATAATTAGTAGGTTTGTGTTCAGAACAACAGACTATACACAGAGTATACCCCCCCCCCCTGCCCTCAGAACAGCCTCAATGTGTCGGGGCATGGACTTTACAATTTGTCGAACGCACTCTCTACATACACACATGACATACAGGGACCTGTCAGAATAAAGGAAACACTTGAGATTATGAGGGATACAAAGTATACTAAACATTCAAATCACCTTCCTAATATTGAGTTGCACCCCCCCCGCCATCAAAACAGTCTCAATTTGTCGGGGCATGGACTCTATAAGGTGTCAAAATCATTCCACAGGGATGCTGGCCCATGTTGACTCCAATACATCCCACAGTTGTGTCAAGTTGGCTGGATGTCCTTTGGGTGGTGGACCATTCTTGATACACACGGGAAACTGTTGAGCGTGAAAAACCCAGCTGCGTTGGAGTTCTTGACACAGACCGGAACCCTGTCACGTACTACCATACCCCGTTCAAAGATACTTAAATCTTTTGTCTTGCCCATTCAGCCTCTTTAAAAAAAAGAAGAAGTTTTATTTAACCAGGTAGGCCAGTTGAGAACAAGTTCTCATTTACATCTGCGACCTGGCCAAGATAAAGCAAAGCAATGCGACACAAACAACAACAGAGTTACACATGGAATAAACAAACGTACAGTCAATAACACAATAGAAAAATCTGTATACCGTGTGTGCAAATGAAGTAAGGAGGTACGGCAATAAATAAGCTTACACGAGTGATATATGTGCAAGTAGAAATACTGGTGTGCCAAAAGAGCACAAAAACAAATATGGGGATGAGGTAGGTAGTTGGATGGGCTAGTTACAGATGGGCTGTGTACAGCTGCAGCGATCGGTAAGCTGCTCTGACAGCTGATGCTTAAAGTTAGTGAGGGAGACATGAGTCTCCAACTTCAGTGATTTTTTATTTTTTTTGCAATTAGTTTCAGTCATTGGCAGCAGAGAACTGGAAGGAAAGGTGGCCAAAGTAGGTGTTGGCTTTGGGGGTGACCAGTGAAATATACCTGCTGGAGCGCGTGCTACGGGTGGGTGTTGCTGTGGTGACCAGTAAGCTGAGATAAGGCGGAGCTTTACCTAGCAAAGACTTATAGATGACCTGGAGCCAGTGGGTTTTGCGACATATGTAGCGAGGGCCAGCCAACGAGAGCATACAGGTCGCAGTGGTGGGTAGTATATGGGGCTTTGGTGACAAAACGGATGGCACTGTGATAGACTGCATCCAATTTGCTGAGTAGAGTTTGAGGCTATTTTGTAAATGACATCGCCGAAGTCGAGGATCGCTAGGATAGTCAGTTTTACAAGGGTTTGTTTGGCAGCATGAGTGAAGGAGGCTTTGTTGTGAAAATTTGGATTGGAGATGTTAATGTGAGTCTGGAAGGAGAGTTTACAGTCTAGCCAGACACCTTGGTATTTGTAGTTGTCCACATATTCTAAGTCAGAACCGTCCAGAGTAGTGATGCTAGTCGGGCGGGCGAGTGCGGGCAGCGATCGGTTGAAGAGCATGCATTTAGTTTTACTAGCATTTAAGAGCAGTTGGAGGCCACGGAAGGAGTGTTGTATGGCATTGAAGCTCGTCTGGAGGTTAGTTAACACAGTGTCCAGAGAAGGGCCGGAAGTATACAGAACGGTGTCGTCTGCGTAGAGGTGGATCAGAGAATCACCAGCAGCAAGAGCGACATCATTGATGTATACAGAGAAAAGAGTCGGCCTGAGAATTGAACCCTGTGGTACCCCCATAGAGACTGCCAGAGGTCCAGACAACAGGCCCTCCGATTTGACACACTGAACTCTATCTGAGAAGTAGTTAGTGAACCAGGCGAGGCAGTCATTTGAGAAACCAAGGCTGTTGAGCCCGCTGATAAGAATGAGGTGATTGACAGAGTCGAATGCCTTGGCCAGGTCGATGAATAGAGCTGCACATTACTGTCTCTTATGGATGGGGGATATGATATCGTTTAGGACCTTGAGCGTGGCTGAGGTGCACCCATGACCAGCTCTGAAACAAGATTGCATAGCGGAGAAGGTACGGTGGGATTCGAAATGGTCGGTGATCTGTTGGTTCACTTGGCTTCCAAAGACTTTAGAAAGGCAGGGCAGGATGGATATAGGTCTGTAACAGTTTGGGTCTAGGGTGTCTCCCCTTTTTGAAGAGTGGGATGACCGTGGCCGCTTTCTAATCTTTAGGAATCTGAATGGCACACATACACAATCCATGTCTCAAGGCTTAAAAATCCTGCTTTATCCAGTCTCCTCCCCTTCATCTACACTGATTTTTGAAGTGACATGAATAAGCGATCTTAGCTTTCACCTGCTCAGTCTAGGTCATGGAAAGAGCAAGTGTTCCTAATGTTTTGTCTACTCTGAGTATATAGCATGAGCTCAAACCACAGTCTCACTGTAGCAGAGCTCAAAATGCTGGTAGGCCATAACGATACGTAACGACAAAATAGATTCTGAAGACTCATTTCACTGCATAAGAACACACCTAAATCTGTAAATGAATCAATCCAAATGCCTAGTTAAATAAGAATAAATAAATAAATACAATCCTTCAAGATACAGTGCCAAATACAAAGCCTCTGGGTATTACTAAACATTGCTAACCCAGAACAGAACTCCTAATAGTTTGTCAGGTGTAGGCAAATTAGGAACTGTAATACTAAAACACGACGTCACCATTTTACCCACCTCTCACCTCATCTGAATAGGGTTAGTGTCTTTCTGCCCCCCCCCCTGGCCTTTATCTAGGTCACCACACCCACCACTCGCCCTGGCCTAGTGTGTTCTGCATGTTTACTCCGCACAGTTGTAGCTGTGGTGGTGCCAGTGTTAATTTACCAGTTGTAGAAATAAAGAAAACTGTAGAATAGAATCATAAATGCATATTCTAGATCCATATGAATTGTTATAGGATGATCTCTAAGGTGTCAGTCAGTTTCCTCCATGAACATCTCCTTTGCTGCCTCACTAACTCACCATGCCTGTCTTGGCTGGCTGGACGGGCCAGGTCCTCAACCTGGTCTCTCAAACACAGAACGCTGAGCTGCTGGTGGTGGTGGGGAGTACTGAGGACAGTTGGTCGAAGAAGCTTGGTGTGTGTGTGTTTTCCTGTCCCCCTGTCAGTCCAAACCTCCCTGGACATCTCCCCCTCCCCTGCTAAAGCCCCCCCTGTGACTCTCTCATTGCAGGCTGACAAACGGGCACACCACAATGCACTGGAGCGCAAGCGTCGGGATCACATCAAAGACAGCTTTCACAGCCTGCGAGAATTCCGTGCCTGCTTGCAAGGGAAAGGTTGGTAGAGAGGTAAAAACCCAAATATCTTAGGGAGAGGGGATCCTTTAGGGAGGGGAGTGTTATGCTGTGTGCATCCAAGCCATGTATTTCAAGTTGGGACACTTTATTATTTATTTGTAGAATATTGTTCTAAATTCTAGATGTTCAGTTACTTATCATTGTTTAAATATTCTGCACTCAGTGTAATGGGTTCTAACAGTGGCTGGTATAGAATGTTGTAGTGTCATGTTAATGGGTTCTACAATGGCTGTATAGAATGTTGTAGTGCATGTTAATGGGGTTTTAACATGGCTGCTATAGAATGTTGTAGTGTCAGTTAATGGGTTTAACATGGCTGTTATAGAATGTGTAGTGTCATGTTTAATGGGGTTCTAAAATGGCTGCTATAGAATGTTGTAGTGTCATGTTATGGGTTGTCTAACATGCTGTTTAAGAATGTTGTAGTGTCATGTTAATGGGTTCTAACATGGCTGTTATAGAATGTTGTAGTGTCATGTTAATGGGGTTCTAACATGGCTGCTATAGAATGTTGTAGTGTCATGTTAATGGGTTCTAACATGGCTGTTATAGAATGTTGTAGTGTCATGTTAATGGGTGTCTAACATGGCTTGTTATAGAATTTGTAGTGTCATGTTAATGGGTTCTAACATGGCTGTTTATAGAATGTTTTAGTGTCATGTTAATGGGTTCTAACATGGCTGCTATAGAATGTTGTAGTGTCATGTTAATGGGGTTTCTAACATGTGCTATAGAATGTGTAGTGTCATGTTAATGGGTTCTAACATGGCTGCTATAGAATGTTGTAGTGTCATGTTAATGGGTTCTAACATGGCTGCTATAGAATGTTGTAGTGTCATGTAATGGGTTCTAACATGGCTGCTATAGAATGTTGTAGTGTCATGTTAATGGGGTTTCTACATGTCTCTATGAATGTTGTGTGCATGTTATTGGGGTTCCTAACATGGCTGCTATAGAATGTTGTAGTGTCATGTTAATGGGGTTCTAACATGCTGCTATAGAATGTTGTCAGGTTATGTTAATGGGTTCTAACATGGATGCTATAGAATGTTGTAGTGTCATGTAATGCATCATAATTTTCATTCTGGACATTCTATTCCTCGTGTAATGCATTGTCTTACATCAGGTGGCGTCACTCCTACGCGACGCTCGTCCTCCTAACAGGGACCAGTGCAGCGGAATCGTCGCGCGCTATTCTGACGTAAGAGCTGCCAATGTAATGTTGATGGGTGCTTACATGGATGTTTATAGAAGTTTAGTGTCATGTTAATGGGTTCTATAACATGGATGTTATAGAATGTTGTAGTGTCATGTTAATGGGTTTCTAACATGGCTGCTATAGAATGTTGTAGTGTCATGTTAATGGGTTCTAACTGGCTGTTATAGAAATGTTGTAGTGTCATGTTAATGGGGTTTCTAACATGGCTGCTATAGAATGTGTAGTGTCTGTTAATGGGGTTCTAACATGGATGTTATAAATGTTGTAGTGTCATGTTAATGGGGTTCTAGACATGGCTGTTGTAGAATGTTGTAGTGTCATGTTAATGGGGTTCTAACATGCGTGTTGTAGAATGTTTAGTGTCATGTTAATGGGGTTCTTAACATGGATGTTATAAATGTTGTATGTCATGTATGAAGTTCTAACCATGGATGTTATAGAATGTTGTAGTGTCATGTTATGGGGTTCTAAACATGGATGGTTAATGAGAATGTTGTAGTGTCATGTTAATGGAGTCTAACATGGTGTTATAGAATGTTGTAGTGTCATGTTAATGGGTTCTAACATGGATGTTATAGAATTTGTAGTGTCATGTAATGCTTCATAATGCAGAAGCTTACACTCTAAATACATGCTCTGGTGTTCCTGTTATTGACATTCTTAGTGAATGAGATGGGAGGGGGATAGGGTATTCTTGAATGCGATATGGATAAACAAAGTGAATGTTGCAATGTGTTGATATAATATGTATGATGTAATGTTGCTGTACTTCAATATTCAAAGGTATGCCATGGATAATGTAGCTACTTCAATGTATTCATACATGGTAGTTAAGACTGGAGAGGGAGGGAGGGAGATGGGAGGGAGGGAGAATGGAGGGAAGAGTAGAAGAGAGCGTGCAATCCAGACATGTGTTCTAACCAGAAACCTGGGACACAGGCGTCAGAGTTGTGTGCAAACTTTTAGCTTTTTCCTGTTTTGACATCTCTGACATTGAGGGTTTTTTCTTTCAAACAAACCAACCAGACTAGAACCCCCCCCCCCCCCCCCCCAAACACTGGTGTATCTTAACACTATGGTCGCTTGGTAACCAAGATTGCTTTCGGACAGAAAGGAGAATAGAAGTGATGGAACTGCTAGCTATTGCAGATGGCTGTTGGAGTTAGTCAATGTATGAGGTTGACTCAGCCAAATTACATTGTCGTGATCGTACAAAATTGGGTCGCTTCCTGTTTACAGATGCAAGTAGTGCCTCAAGGGCGCATATTTTGAGTGCCAATCCTTTCAGCCTGGACTGATTTTTAATTTTTGATGCAGAGACTGAAGAAAAAGCAAGACATTTCACTGGCACTTTTTTTTGGTTCATATATTAAACAATCATATTTTTATTTGTTTCATTGTTATTCGTACCGAGTCGATGTGCATGGGTATGAGGTAATTGAGGTAGAAACACTATATATACACGAAAGTATGTGGACACACCTTCAAATTACTGTATTCGGATATTTCAGTTCATGCTAGAGCTGCCCCGGTCAACTAAGTGCTGTTATTTGAAGTGGAAACTTCTAGGAGCAACAACGGCTCAGCCACGAAGTGGTAGGCCACCCAAGGTCACAGAGTGGGACTGCATAGCGAGTCGAAAAATGGTRTCATCGGTTGCAACACTCACTACCGAGTTCCAAACTGTTCGGAAATGGCCGAGCAGCCGCACACAAGCCTAAGATCACCATGCGCAATCCCAAGTGTCGGCTGGAATGGTGTAATGCTTGCCGCCATAGGACTCTGGAGCAGTGGAACTGGAGTGATGAATCACACTTCACCATCTGGCAGTCCGACGGACGAATCTGGTTTTGGCGGATGCCAGGAGAACGCTACCTACCCCAATGCATAGTGCCAACTGTAAAGTTTGGTGGAGGAGGAATAATGGTCTGGGGCTGTTTTTCATGGTTCGGGCTAGGCCCCTTAGTTCCAGTGAAGGGAAATCTTAACGCTACAGCATACAATGACATTTTAGACGATTCTGTGCTTCCAAGTTTGGGGAAGGCCCTTTACTGTTTCAGCATGACAGTGTCCCCATGCAGAAAGCGAGATCCATACAGAAATGGTTTGTCGAGATCGGTGTGGACGAACTTGACTGGCCTGCACAGAGCCCTGACCTCGCATCCATTGAACACCTTTGGGATGAATTGGAACGCCGACTGCGAGCCAGGCCTAATCGCCCAACATCAGTGTAGGACCTCACTAATGCTCTTGTGGCTGAATGGAAGCAAGTCCCCGCAGCAAGGTTCCAACATCTAATGGAAAGCCTTCCCAGAAGAGAGGAGGCTGTTAAAGCAGCAAAGGGGGGACCAACTCCATATAATAGCCTGTGATTTTGACATTTAGACAGGTTGCCTTGGCGTTCTTGGGGACAGGGATTATGGTGGTCTGCTTGAAACATGTAGGTATTACAGACTGGGTCAGGGAGAGGTTAAAAATGTCAGTGATGACACCAGCTGGTCAGCGCATGATCTGTGCATGTTCTGACTATGCGTCCTGGAAATCCACCCGGCTGCCTTGTGAATATTAATCTGTTTAAAGGTCTTACTCACATCGGCTACGGAGAGCGTGATCACACAGTTGTCCGGAACAGCTGGTGCTCTCATGCATGGTTCAGTGTTGCTAGCCACGATGGTATTTAGCTGCTCTGGTAGGCTTGCGTCACTGCACAGCTCGCAGCTGGGTTTCCCTTTGTAATCAAAGATAGTTTGCAAGCCCTGCCACATCCGACGAGCGTCAGAGCCGGTGTAGTATGATTCAATCTTAGCCCTGTATTGATGCTTTGTCTGTTTGATGGTTTGTTGGAGGGCATAATGGGACTTCTTAGAAGCGTCCGGATTCGTGTCCCGCTCCTAGAAAGCGACAGCTTTAGCGCAGTGTGGATAGGATAGTCTTGAACGGAGCTCATCCAGTTTATTTTCCAGTTATTGCACTTCGCCCATAGAACGGAGGGTAGAAGAAATGTATCCACTCTGACGTAGTCTCGTCAGGGATACAGTGCGCAGTAACTCTAGTGAGTGTCGGGGATTTAAGCCTGAGAGGGAACATTGCACAACCATTGTGAGAGCAGCCAAATAATTACATATAGGGTCTGTGAGGGTCTGTATGACGGCACTTTTCAGTCTGATTTAAGCTAGATTTACAGCAGTAGTATTACAGTAGGGGTCGATGGGTCAGTCAGTATAGTGAGTTATTACGGTAACTGTGCTCGAGGGGTCAGTGTAGGGAGGTTGTTACGGTAACTGTGCTAGAGGGGTCAGTGTAGGGAGGTGTTGTTAACGGGTTTCACTGTACTAGAGGGGGTCAGTGTAGGGGAGGTTGTTGGACGGTAATCAGTGGCTATGAGGGGTCAGTTGTAGGGAGGTTGTTACGGTACTGTGCTTAGGGGTCAGTGTAGGGAGGTTGTGTTACGGTAAACTGTGCTATAGGGGGTCAGTGTAGGGGAGGTTGTTACGGTAACGTGCTAGGGGTCAGTGTGAGGGAGGTTGTATCGGGTAACGGTGCTAGAGGGGTCAGTGTAGGGAGGGTTGTTTACGGTAACTGTGCTAGAGGGTGCGTGTAGGGAGGTTTTGCGGTAATGTGCTAAGGGGCAGGTAGGGAGGTTGTTCCGTACAGTAACCGTGCTAGAGGGGTCAGTGTAAGGGGAGGTTGTTACGGTAACGGTGCTAGAGGGGTCAGTGTAGGGAGTTGTTACGGTAACTTGCTATAGGGGTCAGTTGTAGGGAGGTTGTTACGGTAAGTGCTAGAGGGGTCAGTGTAGGGAGGTTGTTACGGTAACTGGTGCTAGAGGGGGTCAGGTGTTAGGGAGGGTTGTTAGCGGTAACGGGTGGCTAGAGGGGTCAGTGTATGGGAGGTTGTTAGGTAACGTGCTAGATTGGGGTCAGTGGTGAGGAGGTTGTTACGGTAACTGTGCTAGAGGGGTCAGTGTAGGGAGGGTTGTTACGGTAGACTGTGCTAGAGGGGTCAGTGTAGGGAGGTTGTTACGGTAACCGTGCTTAGAGGGGTCAGTGTAGGGAGGTTGTTAGCGGTAATGCGCTAGTATGGGGTTCAGTGTAGGGAGGTTGTTACGGTAACTGTGCTAACGGGCGTCAAGTTTGTAGGGAGGTTGTTACGGTAACGTGCTAGAGGGGGTCAGTGTAGGGGAGGTTGTTACGGTAACGTGCTAGGGGGTCAGTGCTAGGGGAGGGTTGTTACGGTAACTGTGCTAGAGGGGGCAGTGTAGGAGGTTGTTACGGTAACCGTGCTAGAGGTCTGGGCAGGGTGTGGAGGGAGGTTTGTTACGGTAAGTGGGCTATTAGGGGGTCAGTGTAGGGGAGGGTTGTTACGGTTATACTGTGTGCTATAGGGGTCATGTGTGGGAGGTGTGTACGGGTAACTGGGTCTAGAGGGGTCAGTGTAGGGAGGTTGTCTTACGGCTAAGCTGTGCATGGGGAGAGGGGTCAGGTGTAGGGAGGTTGTAGCGGGTAACGTGTGCTTATAGAGGGTCAGTGTAGGGGAGGTGTGTTTACGGTAACTGACATCTTTCCTTGTGTCATATTTGTTGCCACACAGCAATCTATCAAACAGGCGTCCCGAGCTCAGATCCTAGACAAAGCCACGGACTATATCCAGTACATGAGGAGGAAAAACCACACCACCAGGCAGGCATTCGACGACCTGAAGAGGCAGAACGCTCTGCTGGAGCAGTCAAGGTGAGAATTGATGATGGTGATGGAATCTACCGTACCGTACGGACCTGCTCTCACCTGTAGTATATGATGCGAGAAGTCTACTGTAACTCTTGACGGACGCATCGGGTCTACCTGGTAGTATGATGGAGAATCTACCGTACCTACGGACCATCTCTACCTGTAGTATGATGGAGAATCTACCGTACCTACGGACCATCTACCTGTAGTATGATGGAGAATCTACCGTACCTACGGACCATCTACCTGTAGTATGATTAAGAACCTACCGTACCTACGGACCATGTTTCTGTAGCGTGTGTGTTTGTCTGCTTATGGGTCAAATTTTGACATTGACCTTCTACATTTGCCTCTTCATCTTCTCAACCCTTTCCTTTATTCCCCCCCTCTCCCTTGCTCTATCTCCTCCATCCTCTTTGTCTATCTCCTTCCTTTCTGTCCTCCTCCCCATTGTCTCTCCCCTGTAGTGCGTGCCCTGGAGAAGGTGAAAGGTTCGACGCAGCTCCAGGCCAGCTACAGCTCTTCAGACAGCAGCCTGTACACCAACCCTAAAGGCAGCGCTGTGTCCGCCTTCGACGGAGGTTCTGACTCCAGCTCCGAGTCGGAGCCAGAGGAACCCCCCGCCCCCAGGAAGAAGCTCAGAGTGGAGGCCAGCTAGGACGCTGCACTAGCCCACAGTGCCACGCCTGGTGTGGAAGGGTACTGCAGGCACGGGTACTGGTCCAGTAGTCAGTACTGCTCCTGTAATTCCCAATACATTGGCCTCCCTCCTTTCTTTCTGTGGATGTGCTCTCACTGGATAGTGAAGACTCCAATCCTTCCCTCATATGTCTATCCTGAAGTCCCTTCATCACGCCATCCGCTGGAGAGGGAGGGAAGACAGCTGAGAGGAAGAACACTGATTTAGAACGTAACGTGGAAGGGGAAAAAAACATTTTCCCTTTCTCGCTCTCTCTCCCCTTTCCTCTCTCTTTGACTTCTCAGCATCGGTATCTCTCTCAGCAACGTCAACTATCCAAAACCCAAAATTAGGAATTTTCGCTCTGTGGAGGACTCAATGATTTTGTACCCTCTACTACGTACTCTCTCCTCCCAGTGGAAAACTACGGAGAGAAGAGGCGTACTCCTCCAAGCACTGCTGAAATACTTTTTTGTTGTTTTTTTGTCTTGATAAGAACCTGTTTTAGAATTTACACACGTCAAGAAGAGTCGTCCTGTCTGTCGGAGAAGCTTACCTTTTTAAACCCTTTATTTAAACCAACTTTTTTTCCACAAAAATCATTTGGACACACTTTGAAGCTAAATATTGATGTAAAAGTGAAACAAAAACCCACCTCAGGCCCATATAATTAGTTTTCCATTTTGACACACGTTGGTTAAATTAAAACAAATATAACCCCCTTTGTAGAAAATCATTGATGTTTTGGAAAAAAGGACCAGATTCCTTCCATCTTTTATCTTGAACTAGTGAATGAGTTTAGGTGGCTGAGTCAGTTAATCTCCATGTTTTAAATAAATAAAAACGTTATTGAATGTTTGTTTTCAAGTTCTCAAAAAATGTTATGCATTTTGTATTCTCACAAATTTGTCACTTGTAGTTGTCCTTCAAGGTATGAAATAGATATGAATGTCAAAATGTAGTTCCCATTTTTTTTTCAATTTGAGGAGAAAATGACGTCCCTTTCAACGTGTTGTGAATTACACAGTGAACTCTTAATGTCGGCGACTCCCCAAGTAAAAATTTAAAAAAAAATGCATTTTGCGTGTTTAGGAAATGTGTGTATGTATTTCTTTTCAATTATCTCCCCCATTTTAGGGTATGATTAGTGTAAACTAAATAATCTTTGTCTGATTCCATTCCATGGAAATTACAAGTATGTTGTACATACTGCCAACAATCGTCTTGCAAGTTGAGGCCTACCTTTACTATGAGACTATAAATAAAACTATTTTATCCTTTAAAAAGTGTGATTCTGTATTTTGTTGCAGGTTTTTCTGTTAAGTGGACAACGTTATCCAAACATTTATAATCTGAAGAAAATGTATATGTATAATTTCTATGGATTAGATTTTGTCACCTGCGTTTTAAATAACAGGTGTTAACAGTGAAATGCTTATGGGCCCTTCCCAACAATGCAGAGGGGGGAAATAACAATAACTTGGCATCAGTACTGAGTTGATGTGCAGGGGTAACAGGTAATTGAGGTAGATATGTACATATACGTAGGGATGAAGTGACTTGGCAACAGGATAGATCAACACGTATGCTGTGGTTACTGAGGAGTCCAAATAATTAGTGCAGAAAGGGTCAACGCAGATTAGTCCAGGTAGCTATTTGGTTAACTCTTCAGCAGTCTTGTGGGTAGAAGCTGTTCCAGGGTCCAGTATTTGAACATCGTTTAAACCCTCTATAACGTCAACCTATCCTACAGAGTTATGAGATGAATGACAGAACTGTGTGTTCCTGTGTTTGCTGAGTCCTGACAGTCCAGCCATCCACCTAGATGACTTCATGTTTTTCTGGTTTGTAACGGCAGCAGGTATCCAGGGCTGCGTTCAGTACGACAAAACGGTGTGCAATGAATTCAATGGAAACGGAACTGTTGAACTCTGTTGGCCCAGAGGGTGATGACCTTATGGTGTGTGTGCTGCCTGAGTTTTGCGATTTCAAATGGCCACACCCACCAAATAGGAGCAAATGTACCTCAAAGCTTGTTGAAGAACAGTGTGCACCATTTTGGAGAAAAGTGCCACGAAATGTAGCAAACAAAGCTAACTGAACACACCCCAGGTACGTGTCTGGTGTCAAAATGACTGATGGGAGGCATAAATACTCCTGTCATGTCATACAACTGGTTTGCCCTCGCAGGTATACATAGGGTGTGACACCCTATACCCTACATAATACACTCCTTTTGACTATGGGCCATAGGAATCTGGTCAAAAGTAGTGCACATGATGCCATTTGGGACACAAACAGTACATACCTGTATTTCAATTACATGTTTTGATAGAGGGCAGTTCTGTTGTGTGAGCTGTTTGATGACAAACTGGCAAACAGGGTTGAAGAATTCAAAGAACTGCTTACCCTTCTGACTTTTCAGAAATGAAATGGGTGGAGGCCAGAGCCATACATTTAGAGTTTAGACAACTTTTATATTGTTCTAATTCCAGACATTCAGTTACATAGCATTGTTAAAATATTCCCCCATTCAGTGTTAATGGGGCTCTAACATGGCTGCTATAGAATGTTGTAGTGTCATGTTAATGGGGTTCTAACATGGCTGTTATAGAATGTTGTAGTGTCATGTTAATGCTTCTAAACATGTGCTTGTTTGTTAAGACATGTTGTAGTGTCATGTTTATGGGGCTCTAAACATGGCTGCTATAGAATGTTGTAGTGTCATGTTAATGGGGTTCTAACATGGCTGTTATAGAATGTTGTAGTGTCATGTTAATGGGGTTCTAACATGGCTGTATAGAATGTTGTAGTGTCATGTTAATGGGGTTCTAACATGGCTGTTATAGAATGTTGTAGTGTCATGTTTAGGGGTTCTAACATGGCTGTATAGAATGTTGTAGTGTCATGTTAATGGGGTTCTAACATGGCTGTTATAGAATGTTGTAGTGTCATGTTAATGGGTTTAACATGGCTGTAGAATGTTGTAGTGTCATGTTAATGGGGTTCTAACATGGCTGTTATAGAATGTTGTAGTGTCATGTTAATGGGTTCTAACATGGCTGCTATAGAATGTTGTAGTGTCATGTTAATGGGGTTCTAAACATGGCTGTATAGAATGTTGTAGTGTCATGTTAAGGGGTTCTAACATGGCTGTTATAGAATGTTGTAGTGTCATGTTTAATGGGGTTCTAACATGGCTGTATAGAATGTTGTAGTGTCATGTTAATGGGGTTCTAACATGGCTGTTTAAATAAGAATGTTGTAGTGTCAGTTTAATGGTTCTAACATGGCTGTTATAGAATGTTGTAGTGTCATGTTAATGGGTCTAACATGGCTGTTATAGAATGTTGTAGTGTCATGTTAATGGGTTTCTAACATGGCTGTTATAGAATGTTGTAGTGTCATGTTAATGGGTTCTAACATGGCTGTTATAGAATGTTGTAGTGTCATGTTAATGGGTTCTAACAATGGCTGTTTATAGAATGTAGTGTCATGTTAATGGGGTTCTAACATGGCTGTAATAGAATGTTGTAGTGTCATGTTAATGGGGTTCTAACATGGCTGTTATAGAATGTTGTAGTGTCATGTTAATGGGGTTCTAACATGGCTGTTATAGAATGTTGTAGTGTCAGTAAATGGGGTTCTAACATGGCTGTTATAGAATGTTGTAGTGTCATGTTAATGGGGTCTAACATGGCTGTATAGAATGTTGTAGTGTCATGTTAATGGGTTCTAACATGGCTTTTATAGAATGTTGTAGTGTCATGTTAATGGGGTTCTAACATGGCTGTATAGAATTGTTGAGTGTCATGTTAATGGGGTTCTAACATGGCTGTATAGAATGTTGTAGTGTCATGTTAATGGGGTTCTAACATGGCTGTTATAGAATGTTGTAGTGTCATGTTAATGGGGTTCTAACATGGCTGTATAGAATGTTGTAGTGTCATGTTAATGGGGTTCTAACATGTTGTTAATAATGTTGTAGTGTCATGTTAATGGGGTTCTAACATGCTGTTATGAATGTTTGTAGTGTCATGTTAATGGGTCTAACATGGCTGTTAGTTGTAGGTCATGTTAATGGGGTTCTTAACATGGATTGTTATAGAATGTTGTAGTGTCATGTTAATGGGTCTATAACATTGCTGTGTTTAGTAGTAATGTCATGTTAATGGGGTCTAACATGGCTGTTATAGAATGTTGTAGTGTCATGTTAATGGGTTCTAACATGGCTGTAGAGATGTTGTAGTGTCATGTTAATGGGGTTCTAACAGTGGTATAGAATGTTGTTAGTCATGTTAATGGGGTTCTAACATGGCAGTTGTTGTAGTGTCATGTTAATGGGGTTCTAACATGGCTGTTATAGAATTGTAGTGTCAGTTTAATGGTGTTCTAACTATGGCTTGAATATGAATGTTGTAGTGTATGTTAATGGGGTTCTAACATGGCTGTTATAGATGTTGTATTTGTCAGTTAATGGGTTCTAACATGGCTGTTAGAATGTGTAGTGCATGTTAATGGGTTGTAACATGGCTGCTTTAGAATGTTGTAGTGTCATGTAATAAGGGGTTCTAACATGGTGTTATAGAATGTTGTAGTGTCATGTTAATGGGGTTTCTCATGGCTATAGAATGTTGTAGTGTCATGTAATGGGGTTCTAACATGGCTGTTATAGAATGTTGTAGTGTCATGTTAATGGGCTCTAACATGGCTGTTATAGAATGTTGTAGTGTCATGTTAATGGGTTCTAACATGGCTGTTATAGAATGTTGTAGTGTCATGTTAATGGGGTTCTAACATGGCTGTATAGAATGTTGAGTGTCATGTTAATGGGGTTCTAACATGGCTGTTATAGAATGTTGTAGTGTCATGTTAATGGGGTTCTAACATGGCTGTTATAGAATGTTGTAGTGTCATGTTAAAGGGGTTCTAACATGGCTGCTATAGAATGTTGTAGTGTCATGTTAATGGGGTTTCTAACATGGCTGCTATAGAATGTTTGTAGTGTCATGTTAATGGAGTTCTAAACATGAGCCCTGTTTGTAGAATGTTGTAGTGTCATGTTAATGGAGTTCTAACATGGCTGTTGTAGTGTCATGTTAATGGGGTTCTAACATGGATGTTATAGAATGTTGTAGTGCCATGTTAATGGGGTTCTAACATGGCTGTTATAGAATGTTGTAGTGTCATGTTAATGGAGAACTCTCAATGTCCCAACTCTTTGTATATATGGCTCTGACTGAAGCTAGTAACTATTGAAGATATTGACTTGGCTTAAACCGCTTTACACAGAGGAGCTTAGGTCAGTCATCCACAAACGTTCTGCACTGGTGGTATGAACATTTATTTGGTTAATTCACCTTGGTCAGACGACCACAACAGTCACAGTATATATTCATTTCTGTATAAAGTAAATAACTCACAACCATCCAAGATTCAACAATTTATACTCAGGCCTTTATTTGGACAGCCCTAATTTTCTCCTCTTCTCCCAATCCCTTCTTTGTCAGTTGGGGACCAGCAATCAACCAGTTTGCAGTCCACTTCTCAGCCAGCACACTGCTCCACATATACAGTCCCTTCAGAACGTTCACACCCCTTTAAACATTTCCACATTTTGTGTTACAGACAGAATTTAAAATGAATTATATTTAGATTGTGTCATTGATATCCATAATGTCACAGTGGAATTTTGTTTGCAGAACATTTAAAAAAAAAATGCTGAAATGTCTTGAGTCAATAACTATTCACCCCCTTTGTTATGGCTAACTTAAGTTCAAGAGTAAAAGTGCTTAAGTCACATGGACTCACTGTGTTCAATAATAGTGGTTAACATGATTTTTGAATGACTACCCCATCTCTGTACCCCACACATACATGTAAGGCCCCTCAATCGAGTAGTGAATCTGAAGCACAGATTCAACCACAAAGACCAGGGAGGTTTTTCAATGCCTCGCAAAGAAGAGCCCCTATTGGTAGATGGGTAAAAATAAAAAGCTAAATATCCCTTGGAGCATGGTGACGTTATGTATTACACTTTGTATGGTATATCAATACACCCAGTCACTACAAAGATACAGGCGTCCTTCCTAACTCAGTTGCCGGAAAGGAAGGAAACTGCTCTGGTATTTCACCATGAGGCCAATGGTGAGGATGGCTCAACATTGTACTTACTTCACAATACTAACCTAATTGAAAAGAAGGAAGCCTCCATGCATCCTGTTTGCAACAAGGTACTAAAGTAATACTGCAAAAAAATTGGCTAATAAATTAATGTTTTGTCCTGAATACAAAGCGTTATGTTTGGGGCAAATCCAATACCACGTTCCATATTTTCAAGAATAGTAGTGGCCGCATCATGTTATGGGTATGCTTGTCATTGTTAAGGACTGGGGAGTTTTTCAGGATAAAAAAATAAACAGAATGGAGCCAAGCACAGGCAAAATCCTAGAGAAAAACCTGGTTCATTCTGGTTTCCAACAGACACTGGGAGATTAATTCCCCTTTCAGCAGAACAATAACCTAAAACACAAGGCCAAATCTACACTAGATTTGCTTAACCAAGACGACATTGAATATTTGAGTGGTCTAGTTACAGTTTTTAACATATCTACTTGAAATTCTATGACAAGACTTGAAAATGGCTTTCTAGCGATGATTAACAACCATTACTTTTTTAAAGAATAATGTGTGAGGGGGATATTTATATATATATATTTTTTTTAAAGGTAGAATTCTGTGTAGATCGTTGACCAAAAATGACAATTTAATCCATTTTAATCCCACTTTGTAACAACAAAAATTTGGAAAAAGCAAAGTGGTGTGAATACATTCTGAAGGCACTATAAGTTACTCCTAACCACAGATCTAGGAACAGATTTACCCTGAATCATAAGGGGGATGACAAAAAATATCTGATCCTGTATCAGGGGTTATGTGCCACTACTATCTTATCCCAGAGTTAATCATTGCAGTCGTACTGCACAGGAATCACCGATATAGACAAACCTTGCATCCCAAATAACTATTCATGTGATCAAGATAAGCGATTCTGAGTCACGCCTTCATGCTCAAATTGACCCCCTCAAATACGCTCATAGGCATGCCTACACTGTGAGCACTAGGAGTGGTCAGCGGTAGTGTTGCAGGCCGAGGACCCCTCTTTCTGTGCAGGCACGGGGACAGGCAGCTGGTGGAAGTGTTGGATGGCCTGGGCTACCTTCTCTGGACAGATGTTGTAGACGGGGTGGCTGGGGGCCTGGAGAGAAGAAAACACTTATTTTTAAAGCCTGTAAGATGTGAACTCCATCAAAGAGTGGGTCACCAGCTAACATGTAAACAATGGAGCTTTCACATGATAGGGCTCCTAAGGACGTCTATGGGAACAGGAAACGGTCCACTTCTGGGTTATACTGTATGATGTTCATGCTAATTTAACAAGAAAGTGTCTCCAATCAGAAAGGGGAGCATGATACAAAAAAAAAAAAAAGCTGTTTTAAACATTCTGGAAAAACTCCTAGAGGCTCACCAGTCTGTTCTCCTCCCGGCCGACGATCATCTCGTGGTGCAGATCCATGTTGCCAAAGTGCTGCGCTACGGACAGACCACTAAGACAGTAACAGGTGTGGTAGAAGTCTCTGGATCTTGAGGAGGAAAGGAAGAGGAATGTGTGAAAGGAGGTTTTCACAGGTTTTGTTTCTACAATCAATTGGTGTCAAAAAAAAAAAAGGTGTCTCTCTTTGTATGTAATACATACAGGTAACTGCCAAAATAAAGGAAACACCAACATCAAGAGTCAGGACACCACGAGCCTCCAGAACCGCTTCAATGCACCGTGCCACAGATTCTACCCCCTATGCTTCTTTGAGACATCTCTTTCAGACTAACAGATTTCTTCTAGCCATGGTAGGGATGTGCACGGTTATTTGAATATCTGAACGGGCATACATTTTAAGCAAACACATTTATTTATTTTTTTAAAACATATTTTTAACACTGAAAAAGGCTTTTTCTAAATGAAATTAAAATATCCATGCAACATTGTTACAAAAAGGATATACAATGACATTTAAAATACTACATTTAATAAAACAAACTTTTCAATGTAGTTATGACCCATAAAAACACAGGTAGCCTTCACGTGTGTAGCTTGTTGTTTATCATCTCGGCCAATCAAAGCGGCAAAGAAGCTCAATATGTAGCAAGTGGAGTGAGAGTTCACTAATGCAATGCAAGATGGAATAAATAAGCTACAAGGAGCAATCAACAGGTGGGCTGTTGGGGAGAAACCGCAGCATGGGGCCTCAATTAACCTAGCTAGTTAGCTAGCTCTGAATTAAGCTAGCTCTAAATTAGCCTAGCTAGTTAGCTAGCTCTGAATTAGCCTAGCTAGTTAGCTAGCTCTGAATTAACCTAGCTAGTTAGCTAGCTCTGAATTAACCTAGCTCTAAATTAACCTAGCTAGTTAGCTAGCTCTGAATTAGCCTAGCTCTGAATTAGCCTAGCTAGTTAGCTAGCTCTGAATTAACCTAGCTAGTTAGCTTAGCTAGCTCTGAATTAACCTAGCTAGTAATAGCTGGTTAGCTTAGCTAGCTAGCTAGCTAGCTAGCTAGCTTCTCTAGACTACTCCAGTCAAGACAGGCACTGTTATATGGGATGATAAATAACATTCAGATTCTCAAGACTTTAATTTCCTCAGAGAGGCAATTCATCTTGCAGCAGTCATAAAACATATCACATCTAAAAATAAATAGCAACGGATATTTACAAGCAAATAGGCAGGGTAAGTGCAGTAGCTATGTGCAATTAGTCAACATATTGTTAAGTTGCAGAATTGCATTCGGAATAAAAGGAGTACTTGGTCCTATTTTTTTTTTTAGCCTTAGGGAGTCTGTACCTGCGGCCAGAGGGAAGGAGCTGGAATTCAGGGTGGAGGGAATGGGATGAGTCACCCGCTATTGTATTCACCTTATGGAGGGCTCTGCCCAGGTAGAGAGAGATGGAGGGCTCTGCCCAGGTAGAGAGAGATGGAGGGCTCTGCCCAGGTAGAGAGATGGAGGGTTCTGCCCAGGTAGAGAGATGGAGGGCTCTGCCCAGGTAGAGAGATGGAGGGCTCTGCCCAGGTAGAGAGATGGAGGGCTCTGACCAGTAGAGAGATGGAGGGCTCTGCCCAGGTAGAGAGATGGAGGGCTCTGCCCAGGTAGAGAGATGGAGGGCTCTGCCCAGGTAGAAAGATGGAGGGCTCTGCCAGGTAGAGAGATGGAGGGCTCTGCCAGGTAGAGAGATGGAGGGCTCTGCCAGGTAGAGAGATGGAGGGCTCTGCCCAGGTAGAGAGATGGAGGGCTCTGCCCAGGTAGAGAGAGATGGAGGGGCTCTGCCCAGGTAGAGAGATGGAGGCTCTGCCCAGGTAGAAGAGATGGAGGGCTCTGCCCAGGTAGAGAGATGGAGGGCTCTGCCCAGGTAGAGAGATGGAGGGCTCTGCCCAGGTAGAGAGATGGAGGGCTCTGACCAGGTAGAGAGATGGAGGGCTCTGCCAGGTAGAGAGATGGAGGGCTCTGCCCAGGTAGAGAGATGGAGGGCTCTGCCCAGGTAGAGAGATGGAGGGCTCTGCCAGGTAGAGAGATGGAGGGCTCTGACCAGGTAGAGAGATGGAGGGCTCTGCCCAGGTAGAGAGATGGAGGGCTCTGCCCAGGTAGAGAGATGGAGGGCTCTGCCCAGGTAGAGAGATGGAGGGCTCTGCCAGGTAGAAGAGATGGAGGGCTCTGCCCAGGTAGTAGAGATGGAGGACTCTGCCAGGATAGAGAGATGGAGGCTCTGCCCAGGTAGAAGATGGAGGGCTCTGCCCAGGTAGAGAGATGGAGGCTCTGCCAGGTAGAGAGATGGAGGGCTCTGCCCAGGTAGAAGAGATGGAGGGCTCTGCCCAGGTAGAGAGATGGAGGGCTCTGCCCAGGTAGAGAGAGATGGAGGGCTCTGCCCAGGTAGAGAGATGGAGGGCTCTGCCAGGTGATAGGATGGAGGCTCTGCCCAGTAGAGAGATGGAGGGCTCTGCCCAGGTAGAGAGAGATGGAGGGCTCTGCCCAGGTAGAGAGAGTGGAGGGCTCTGCCCAGGTAGATAGAGATGGAGGGCTCTGCCCAGGTGAGAGATGGAGGGCTCTGCCCAGGTAGAGAGAGATGGAGGGCTCTGCCCAGGTAGATAGAGATGGAGGGCTCTGCCCAGGTAGAGAGATGGAGGGCTCTGCCCAGGTAGAGAGATGGAGGGCTCTGCCCAGGTAGAGAGAGATGGAGGGCTCTGCCCAGGTAGAGAGATGGAGGGCTCTGCCAGGTAGAGAGATGGAGGGCTCTGCCAGGTAGAGAGATGGAGGCTCTGCCAGGTAGAGAGATGGAGGGCTCTGCCCAGGGTAGGAGAGATGGAGGGCTCTGCCAGGTAGAGAGATGGAGGGCTCTGTCCAGGTGAGAGAGATGGAGGGCTCTGCCCAGGTAGATAGAGATGGAGGCTCTGCCCAGATGAGAGATGGAGGGCTCTGTCAGGTAGAGAGATGGAGGCTCTGTCCAGGTAGAGAGAGGAGGCTCTGCCCAGGTAGATAGAGATGGAGGCTCTGCCCAGGTAGAGAGATGGAGGGCTCTGCCCAGGTAGAGAGATGGAGGGCTCTGCCAGAGTAGATAAGAGATGGAGGCTCTGCCCAGGTAGATAGAGATGGAGGGCTCTGCCCAGGTAGATAGAGATGGAGGGCTCTGCCCAGGTAGATAGAGATGGAGGGCTCTGACCAGGTAGAGAGATGGAGGGCTCTGACCAGGTAGAGAGTGGAGGGCTCTGCCCAGGTAGAGAGATGGAGGGCTCTGCCAGGTAGAGAGATGGAGGGCTCTGACCAGGTAGATAGAGATGGAGGGCTCTGCCCATGAGAGAGAATGGAGGGCTCTGCCCAGGTAGAGAGATGGAGGCTCTGCCCAGGTAGAAGATGGAGGGCTCTGCCCAGGTAGAGAGAGATGAGGGCTCTGCCCAGGTAGATAGAGATGGAGGGTCTGCCCAGGTAAGTAGAGTGGAGGGCTCTGCCCAGGTAGAGAGTGGAGGCTCTGCCAGGTAGAAGAGATGGAGGCTCTGCCCAGGTAGATAGAGATGGAGGGCTCTGCCCAGGTAGAAGAGATGGAGGGCTCTGCCCAGGTAGAGAGATGGAGGGCTCTGCCCAGGTAGAGGAGAGTGAGGGCTCTGCCAGGTAGAGAGATGGAAGGGCTCTGCCAGGTAGAGAGATGGGGCTCTCTGCCAGGTAGAGAGAGGTGGAGGCTCTGCCCAGGTAGAGAATGGAGGGCTCTCCCAGGTAGAGAGATGGAGGCTCTGCCCAGGTAGAGAGATGGGGGCTCTGCCCAGGTAGAGAGATGGAGGCTCTGTCCAGTAGAGAGATGGAGGGCTCTGTCCAGGGAGAGAGATGGAGGGCTCTGACCAGTGTAGAGAGATGGAGGGCTCTGCCCAGTAGAGGATGAGGGACTCTGTCAGGTAGAAGATGGAGGCTCTGCCAGGTAGAGAGATGGAGCTCTGCCCAGGTAGAGAGATCGGAGGGCTCTGCCCAGGTAGAGAGATGGAGGGCTCTGACCAGGTAGAGAGATGGAGGGCTCTGTCCAGGTAGAGAGATGGAGGGCTCTGCCCAGGTAGAGAGATGGAGGGCTCTGCCCAGGTAGAGAGATGGAGGGCTCTGCCCAGGTAGAGAGAGATGGAGGGCTCTGCCCAGGTAGAGAGGTGGAGGGCTCTGCCCAGGTAGAGAGGTGGAGGGCTCTGCCCAGGTAGAGAGATGACAGTTCTTGCCACATGATTTTTCTACAAGTCCTGACTATCTTGTTTAACCTTATTTTCAGTGCAACCTTGAAATTCCCAAAGCAGCAGGTCCAAGCAGTAGGACAGAATGATCTCAATAAATAACTTATAAAAAGACAACCATGATGGTTAGATCAACATTTTTTTTAAAGTGCAGTTTCCTTAGGAAATACAGTCTGTTGGCCTTTCTTAAAAATAGCGTCAGTACACTGATCCCAGGACAGCTTGTTGTCAATGACTAGCCCAAGGTGTTTGTACTCCTCCACTATTTCAATGGGCTCATCTTTTACCAGTGGTGGCGTGTGCATGGTAGTGTTCCTTCCAAAGTCAAATCACCGTGTCCTTTGTTTTCGATGTATTTAAATTTAGATGGGAATGACAGTCAAATCATCGAGAGCTGGTCCACGCTCTGTCTCATCCCCTTCGAGAAGACCAACCAAAGCAGTATATTTGATCAGGTGTCGCCCTGGGAACCGTCTCCGACAGCTGTCTGTATACAGTATGTATAGTACTGGTGAAACACTGCCCTGTGGGGTTCCAACTGAAGAAGTGCCCACCTCAGAGTCTGTGTTGCCAACTCGTACCTGCTGGGACCTATCAGCTAGGAAGTTGGTGATCCGTGTGATAAGCATAGCATCAAGTCCCAAATCTCCTCTCGGTCTATCCGCGAGGACCAACGGATTGATTGTGTTAAATGCCGAGGAGAAATCTGTGAATATGATTCGCACATGGGTTTTAATGGCCTCCAAATACATGTACACCAGATGTAAGAGCGAGAGGATGACATCATCTGTCCCTCTCTCTGACCAGTATGCAAAATGGAGGGGGTCGAGAAGGTGTCTGGAGGTGTTGCTGATCTTTTCAAGAGATTTAAGAGAGACGGGTCTGTAATCATTTGATGCAGATGGATGAGAGGTTTTTGGGACAGATACAACAATAGATTGGAAATTCCATCTCTATGGAAACAATGTATCCAGGGGCCACTGGAAGAGAGAGAAGACACCTCTCAGCTGAGAGGAACAGTGTTTCAAGACAGGACCACTCATGTTAATCAGGCCACGGACTCTTTCGTGCACCAAAAACACTCGTACGACTACCTCATTGATGACAAGCGCGTTCTCGGTTGCCATGACATCCTCCTCCAGACAGGCCGGGGGAGCGGGGTGAAGAACTCATTTGGCTGTAGAGAGGCACACCCTCTTGTTGTCCAGGCAGGGATCGATACGTTGCCTCGCTTTGAAGGGGGCCATATTTGCCATATTCTTAATGCCCATCCAAGGAAGACCGAAAGTGTCTCCCTGTGACATCATCTGTTAGCAACTTATCCTTTTTCCGGAATCGTACCTTTTTTCCCCCCATCGCTCTCTGTAGCTCTTTTCTTTAGAGTGGATTATAGGAGGCAAACACTTGTTTCTTCATGTTAAGCACCACTTTCAATTCTTTGGTCACCCATGGTTTGTTGTTAGGAAATATCTTACCATGGGTGACTGCTACAAGCGAACGTTAGCTAGTCTTGGCTGTGGTCGGTGTTGCCTCTCTCCCAGTGTCAGCTGGTTACACACACCGCCCCATATAACCTCCGCAGCTGCAGCAACAGATTAATAGAGGATCAGCTTCTATAACTCGCGCAGCAGTGTTCAGGTTAAAAACACACGGGTAAAAATAAATCAATAACAAATACACATATATTTCCACTATACGGATATCTGACAAAAATGTATGATACTATTTGATTAGTGAAATTATTATTTCAAACCCCCATCTCTAAGTCATGGTAGCTAAAACAATGGGAACGGGGAATTTCTATACATGACGGGACGTTGATTTCTTAATTAACAGACCTGTGTATATTGAAAGCAGGTGCCTCCACAGAGTATACAAAACATTAAGAACACCTGCTCTTTCCGTGACAGACTGACCAGGTGAATCCAGGTGAAAGCTATGATACCTTATTGATGTTACTTGTTAAATCCACTTCAATCAGTGTAGATGAAGGGGAGGAGACGGGGTAAAGAATGATTTTTAAGCCTTGAGACAATTGAGACATGGATTGTGTGTGCGCGCCCTTCAGAGGGTGAATTGGCAAGACAAAAGATTTAAGTGCCTTTGAACGGGGTATGGTAGTAGGTGTGTATGAAAAATGGTCCACCACCCAAAGGACATCCAGTCAACTTGACAACTGTGGGAAGCACTGGAGTCAACATGGCCCAGCATCCCTGTGGAACGCTTTCGACACCTCCAACATATTGAGGCGGTCTTAGAACAAAATGGGGGGGGGGGGGTGGGGGGGGGGAGCTCAATTTTTAGGAAGGTGTTCACTCAGTGTACTTTGTATTACTTATTTACTCAAGTGTTTCCTTTATTTTGGCAGGTACTTGTATGTATGAAGTGTGTGTGTATACAGTGTATTCACCCCACTTGGCATTTGACCTATTTTGTTGCCTTACAACTTGGAATTAACATGGATTTTTGGGGGGTTTTGTATTAGAGGTCGATTGATTAAATCGGCATGGCCGATTTCAAGTTTTCATAACAATCGGTAATCGGCATTTTTGGACGATTATGGCCGATTACATTGCACTCCACGAGGAGACTGCGTGGCAGGCTGACCACCTGTTACGCAAGTGCAGCAAGGAACCAAGGTAAGTTGCTAGCTAGCATGAAACTTATCTTATAAAAAACCATCAATCTTAACATAATCACTAGTTAACTACACATGGTTGATGATATTACTAGGTTAACAAGCGTGTCCTGCGTTGCATATAATCAATGCGGTGCCTGTTAATTTATCATCGAATCACAGCCTACTTCGCCAAACGGGTGATGATTTAACAAGCGCATTTGCAAAAAAAGCATTGTCGTTGCACAAATGTACCTAACCATAAACATCAATGCCTTTCTTAAAATCAATACACAAGTATATATTTTTTAAACCTGCATATTTAGGTAATATCGCCTGATAACATGAATTTATTTTAACTAGGGAAAGTGTCATTTCTCTTGCGTTCTGTGCAAGCAGAGTCAGGGTATATGCAGCAGTTTGGGTCGCCTAGCTTGTTGGGAACTGTGTGAAGACCATTTCTTACTAACAAAGACCGTAATTAATTTGCAAGAATTGTACATAATTATGACATAACATTGACGGTTGAACAATGTAACAGCGATATTTAGCCTTATGGATGCCACCCGTTCGATAAAATACGCAACGGTTCCATATTTCACTGAAAGAATAAACGTTTTGTTTTCTAAATGATAGTTTCCGGATTTGACCATATTAATGACCTAAGGCTCGTATTTCTAAATCAACGTCCAATGACCGATTTTATTTGGAGGGACCCAAAAAAAGTCAATACATATTAATCGGACTATTTTTTTAAAATTTCTTTTTAATTTAAAAAATATATATTGTAGTTTTTTATTATATATATATATATATAATATAAGTATATATATGATATTATTTATTATAATAGTATATATATAATAGTATATACTATATATACAACAATACTAACACTCTAATTTTAAACTTAGATTTTTATTAATGTAGAATATTATTTAGTTCGAAATAAATGAGTGACACGCTTCAATTTTTGGTTTATTAAATAATGAAAAAACAAATTGTTGGAGAAGAAAGTAAAAGTGTAATTTGACATTTTTAAAAGCTAACGTTTAAGTGCCTTCGCTCGGAACATGAAATGTTTGGAAGCTGGTGGTTCCTTTTAACATCAGTCTTCAAATTCCCAGTTG
>NW_019943660.1:138622-142341 GCF_002910315.2 Salvelinus sp. IW2-2015 | reverse complement strand
AAAAAAAAAATAATAATAATATTATTTTATATATATATATTTTTTTTTAAATCGGTCGACCTCTAGTTTGTATCATTTGATTTACACAACATGCCTACCACTTTGAAGATGCAAAATACAAAAAAACTCATCTTGAGCGTGCATAACTATTCACCCCCCCAAAGTCAATACTTTGTAGAGCCACCTTTTGCAGCAATTACAGCTGCCAGTATCTTGGGGTATGTCTATATAAGCTTGGCACATCTAGCCACTGGGATTGTTGCCCATTCTTCAAGGCAAAGCTGCCCCAGCTCCTTCAAGTTGGATGGGTTCCGCTGGTGTACAGCAATCTTTAAGTCATACCACAGATTCTCAATTGGATTGAGGTCTGGGCTTTGACTAGGCCATTCCAAGACATTTAAATGTTTCCCCTTAAACCACTCGAGTGCTGCTTTAGCAGTATGCTTAGGGTCATTGTCCTGCTGGAAGGTGAACCTCCGTCCCAGTCTCAAATCTCTGGAAGACAAACAGGTTTCCCTCAAGAATTTTCCTGTATTTAGCGCAATCCATCATTCCCTCAATTCTGACCAGTTTCCCAGCCCCTGCTGATGAAAAACATCCAACAGCATGATGCTGCCACCACCATGCGTCACTGTGGGGATGGGGTTCTCGGGGTGATGAGAGGTGTTGGGTTTGAGCCAAACATAGCGCTTTCCTTGATGGCCAAAAAGCTCAATTTTAGTCTCATCTGACCAGAGTACCTTCTTCCATATGTTTGTGGAGTCTCCCACATGCCTTTTGGCAAACACCAAACGCGTTTGCTTATTTGTTTCTTTAATCAATGGCTTTTTTCCTGACAACTCTTCCATAAAGCCCAGCTTTGTGGAGTGTACGGCTTAAAGTGATCCTATGGACAGATACTCCAATCTCCGCTGTGGAGCTTTGCAGCTCCTTCAGCGTTATCTTTGGTCTCTTTGTTGCCTCTCTGATTAATGCCCTCCCCGCCTGGTCTGTGAGTTTTGGTGGGCGGCCCTCTCTTGGCAGGTTTGTTGTGGTGCCTTATTCTTCCCATGTTTAATAATGGATTTAAAATGGTGCTCCGTGGGATGTTCAAAGTTCCTGATATTTTTTTTTATAACCAATCCCTGATCTGTATGGAGAGCTCCTTGGTCTTCATGGTGCTGCTTGCTTGGTGGTGCCCCTTGCCTTCTGGTGTTGCAGACTCTGGGGCCTTTCAGAACAGGTGTATATATACACTGAGATTATGTGACAGATCATGTGACACTTAGTTAAATAAAGTCCACCTGTGTGCAATCTAACTATGTGACTTCTGAAGGTAATTGGATGCACCAGATATTATTTAGGGGCTTCATAGCAAAGGGGGTGAATACATATGCACGCACCACTTTTCCGTTTTATTTTATTTTGAAACAAGTTCTTTTTTCCACTTCACCAATTTGGACTATTTTGTGTATGTCCATTACATGAAATCCAAATAAAAATCGATTTAAATTACAGGTTGTAATGCAACAAAATAGGAAAAAACGCCAAGGGGGATGAATATCATTGCAAGGCACTGTATGTATATGTAGTGTGTATGTAGTGTATATGTAGTGTGTATGTAGTGTGTATGTAGTGTGTGTAGGGTACATACTTGCCAGGCTTGTCCAGCAGCCCGCCAGCAGGGTTCTGACAGCAGAGGAGGATGTACTCCTGCAACGCCTGCTGCTCAAACATCCACTTCTGCAGGCTCAATGTAGAGTCCCCTGTTGGTCAACCAAAAATGAACAAAAACTCCAAAACCAATTCTATTAATTATATGAGATGAAGGTAGCCAGAGGCTAGTACTTTTCAGAAGGGGGTAGTAGAAAATGTGCCAAATTAGGCCAGTCAGTCGGTCCGCCTGCCTGCCTCTCTGTCCGCCTGTCTGTGGGTCCGCCTGCCTCTCTGTCTGTGGGTCCGCCTGCCTCTCTGTCTGTGGGTCCGCCTGCCTCTCTGTCTGTGGGTCCGCCTGCCTCTCTGTCTGTGGGTCCATGGCCGCACTGCCCTTACTGCTTGGTGGGTCCGCCTGCCCTCGTCTACTGGTCCGCTGCCTCTGCTGTCTGTGGGTCCTGCCATAGCTCTCTGTCTTGGCCGCCTGCCTCTCTGATCTGTGGTCCGCCTGCCTCTCTAGTCTGTGCGTCCGCACTGGCCTCTACATGCTGTGGCTCGCCTGGACCTCTCATGTCTGTGGGTCCGCCACTGCCTCGCTGCTGCGGTGCGCCCTTGCCTCTCGTCTGTGGCTCGCCCGCCTCTCTCTCGTTCCGCCTGGCTCTCTCTCGATCCGCCTGCCTCTCTCTCGCCGCCTGCCTCTCTTCTCGGGTCCGCCTGCCTCTCTTCTCGGTCCGCCTGGCCGTCTTCTCGGTCCGCCTGGTCTCATCCTCGGGTCCGCCTGCCCTCTCTCGCGCTCCGATCCTCGGTCCGCCTCTGCTCTTCGTCGGTCCGCCAGTACCCGTTCTCGCTCGTCTCTGTCCGCCCTGCTGTACTGCTCTGTCGCGTGTCCGCCGGTCCCGTCGCCCCTGTCTGTTGTCCCCTGATCTGTCTTGTCGGTTGGTCCGCCGGGTCTACCTGGCCTTTCTCGTCTGTCTGTCATGTTGGTCCGACCCGGATCTACCTGGCCTTCTGTCTGTCTGCTCGGTTGGCTCGCCGGTCTACCTTGCCTCTCTGTCTGTCTGTTGGTCCGCCGGTCTACCTGCCTCTCTGTCTGTCTGTTGGTCCAGCCGGTCTACCTGCCTCGGTCTGTCTGTCTGTATGGTCCGCCGGTTCTACCTGCTCTAACTTCGTGTCTGATCGGTTGGTCCGCGTCTACCTGGCCTCTCTGTCTTCGAACCGGTATCCGCCGATCTACCTGCCCTCTCTTCTGTCTGTCGGTTGTGCGTACCCTTTCCTGGTCCCCGGTCTACCTCCTCTCTGCAAACTATTTATAGCTCCATAACAAAAAGAGGTATGGATACTAATAATTTACTAAATTTCTAATTAAACTGGTAAACATTAAAAATTTATTGATGTTGCATGATTATGTGTATCTTACTGTGATACCTATCGTTACTAGTGAGCACAATTGCCATTCACCTGCACTGAAATGAGATGTACATATGCTTCACTGATAGTGAAGACCTCTAAATCACTGACCTTCGCTTGTTACTGGAATACTCAGCGATGACAAAACATGGCAGAAGTTAAACCCAAAAATTCCTCTTGACTAATCAAAAAACGAACACGGCAGAAATGGAACAGGAGAGAAGGGAAGTGCCAACTACTTACAAAAAAATATTACAAATAAATAAAAAACCAAACAATTGGCCTTACCTGGTAATTCCCAACCAGAGCCTTTGTTCATAAAGGGCGATACATACAACTTGGCACGTCGTTTCCCCGTTGTGCTCGTAAGACAACTGAGAATGCTACAGGTCTGGAAAAAGGAAGCAAAAGTCCGTATAATAAACTCTGACTAACCGTGATGGGGCAAGAATCATATCTAACACAGAATCATGCCATATCGCCTGATAGCATAGAGAACTGAATCTGGTCAAAATTACCACAGCGCGGCCACAGAAACCACTCAGCCGTCCAAAATACGTGCCCTTCCCCCCTTTTACAAAAGTCTACACGTTTAACGCTCGTCAACAAAGCAATCAATTGAAAATACCGAGCTAACTAGCCAGACCACTGAACTACGAGAGGACTACTTCTCTCCTTCT
>NW_019943660.1:131748-135611 GCF_002910315.2 Salvelinus sp. IW2-2015 | reverse complement strand
TGGGATGTTCAAATGTTCCTGATATTTTTTTTATACCAATCCTATCTGTAGAGAGCTCCTTGTCTTCATGGTCTCTTGCTTGTTGTGCCCACTTGCCTTCTGGTGCGTGCAACTCTGGCGGCTTTCGAACAGTGTAATATACATGAGATTATGTACAATCATGTCGACAACTTAGTTAAATAAAGTCCACCTGGGTAAGCAAATCTAACATGTGGACTTCTGAAGTAATTGGAGCACCAATATTGTTATTTAGGGGCATTTCATAGCCAACAGGGTGAATACAATGCACCGCACCACTTTTCCTTTTATTTATTTGAAACCAAATTCTTTTTCCACTTCCACCATATTGACTATTTTTGTTGTCCATTACATGAAATCCAATAAAAATCATTCAAATCTTACAGGTTGTAATGCAACAAAAATGGAAAAACGCCAAGGGGGATGAATATCATTGCAAGCTCACTGTATGTATATGATAGTAGTTATGTATTGTATATGTAGGTTGATGTAGTGTCTGTATGTAGTGTGTGTAGCGTACATTACTTGCCAGCTTGTCAGCCAGCCCGCCAGACAGGTATCTGACAGCAGAGAGAGATGTACTCCTGCAACGCCTGCTGCTCAAACATTTTTTCCTTATCTTTTTCTTTTGTCTTTGATTGTTTTTCTTCTATTTATTTTTTATATGTTTATGTTTTATGTGTCTCTCTTTTTTGGTTTTTTTTTTTGTTTGTCATATTTCTTCTATATATTTTATTGTTATATCTATATTTTTATATATTTTTTGATTTTCTCTCTATGATATTTATCTCTATTATGTTTTTCTATTTTATATTTTTTTTTTTATTGTATGATGTTTTTTATTTTTTGAGTTTTTAGTCCTATAGTCTTTTTATTTATCTTCTAATTGTTTTTAATTTTGTGTGTTAGTTTTTTTTATGTGTAATTAATTTATTGTGTTTTCTCTATTTATTTATGTATTTTCTTTTTTTTTTATGTGTCTCTATTTTCTGAGTGTGTTTCTCTGCTCTGTCTCTGTTCTCTTTTTTCTTCTTTATTTTCCGTTTCCTTTTGTCTTTTTGTTATTTGTATTCCGTTTCTCGTCTTCTCTTCTTGTTCTTGTGTGTGTTTTTTTTTTTTTTGTATTCCGTCTCTTTTGTCCTCTTTGTTGTTGTTTCCGGTCTCTTTTGCCTCTTGTTTTCTTGTTGTCTCTGTTTGTGCTCGTCCTTGCTCGTTTCTTGTTGCTTGTGTTTTTTTTTGGTTTTCCTGTCGTCTGTTCTCTTCTTCTTGTCTTGTTTTGTGGTGTCTCTGTCTTTGTTCTCTTGCTTTTCTGTTCTTGTTTGTTATGGATTTTTTTCTCTAGTCCTTGTCTTTCTTCTTTTCTTTTGTTTTTTTTCTGTTTGTGGTTCGCTGCGTCTTTTGTCTTCTTCTTTCTTGTTGTTCTTTTGTTGTTTTTTGTTTTTGTTTTGCCGCCTTGTGTTTCCTTTCGTTTGAGTTTCTGTGTTTTGTTTGATTGTGTTTTTCTCTGGTTTTTTTGCTCTTTTGTCTGCTCTCTTTGTTTTCGTTGTTCGTTTGTGTTGTTTTTTTTTTTTGTTTTTTCCGTTTTCTCTTTGCTTTCTTTCTTTGTTTTCGTTGTTTTTTTGTTTGTTTTTATTTTTCTCGTCTGCTGTGTCTCTCCTTTTGTCTGTGTTTTGTTGTGTGTGTTGTCCTGCTTGCTTCTGCTTCTGGGTCTGTGGTTGTGGTGGGTTGCTTCGTCCTGCCGCGGGTCTGTGTGTGTGTCTGTGGGTGGTGGGGCGTTGGTGGTGTGGTCGCTGCGCTGGGGGGGCGCTCGTGGCGGGTGCGGTGGTGGGTTGGTCCGCGGCTGTTGTGCGGCGTGGCTGCGTGGTTCGGTGGGTCCGCCTGCCTCTCTTCCTCGGGTCCGCCTGCCTCTCTCTCGGTCGCCTGCCGTCTCTCTCGGTCCGCCTGCCTCTCTCTCGGGTCCGCCTGCCTCTCTCTCGGTCCGCCTGCCTACTCTCTCGCGTCCGCCTTGGCCTCTCTCTCGGTCCGCCTGCCTCTCTCTCGGTCCGCCTGCCTCTGTCTGTCTGTCGGTCGGTCCGCCGGTACCACCGTCCGCCGCCTGTCTGTTGGTCCGCCCGCCTGTCTGTCTGTCGGTTGGTCCGCCGGTCTACCTGCCTTTCTGTCTGTCTGTCGGTTGGTCCGCCGGTCTACCTGCCTCTCTGTCTGTCTGTCGGTTGGTCCGCCGGTCTACCTGCCTCTCTGTCTGTCGGTTGGTCCGCCGGTCTACCTGCCTCTCTGAACTTATTTAAGCCTGCCATAACAAAAAGGGGTAGGATACTAATTAATACTAATTTCTAATTAAACTGGTAAACATTAAAAATTATGATGTTGCTGTTATGTGTATCTTACTGTGATACTATATGGTACTAGTGAGCCAAGTTAGGCATTACCATGCACTGAATGGAGATGTACATATGCTACACTGATAGTGAAGACCTTCTAAATCAACATGACCTTGGTCTTGTACTGAATAATCAGCATACAAAACATGGCAGAAGTCTAAACCCCCCAAAAAATGATCCTTGACGAATCAAAAACGACACACGGAGAAATGAACAGGAGGAAGGGAAGTGCCAACTAGCTACAAAAAAATTATACAAATAAATAAAAACCGACAACAATGGCTTACCTGGTAATTCCCATACCAGAGCCTGTGGTCATAAAGGGCGATACATACAACTTGGACGTCGTTTCCCCGTTGTGCTCTAAACAACGAGAATGCTACAGGTCTGGACGAAAAGGAAGCAAAAGTCCGTATAATAACTCTGCTAACCGTGATGGGGAAGGAATGTCATATCTTACAGCGGAATCTGCATATGCCTGAAGCAGAGAGAACTGATCTGGTCAAAATTACACAGGCGCCACAGAAACACTCAGCCGTCCAAATACGTGCTCTACGAAAAGGTACACGTTTAACGCTCGTCAACAAAGTCAATGTGAAACATCCGAGCAAGCTAGCAGACACGTGAACTACGAGAGGGACTAGTCCGTGACAGGCACTGAAACACAAAGCTGCGTGAACTCGCTCAGAGAACCTGAACAAAGCAATAGACGTGTGTCGTTCAAGTGAACCAGCACAAATGCAAAAAAAATATATAAAATAAAAAATAAAAAAAATCAGGAAACATTGGTTGAGGTGAACCAGAGACATTATACCTACTGTAAGATACAGTCACAATAAAAAGGCCAAACCTATGGTCGTAAACACACAGAGTTGACAGGGGACACTAACAAAAATAGACTGACAAACCACTTACCATGTCATTACTGTGGTTCAGTACATGCCAAAGCCAAATGCCCAGCATACTGTGTCACCTGTGAAGCATGTGACAAACCAAACCACTTCGCCAGAGTTTGTAAACAAACACATACCTCAACACAATGAGTCAGATGACCAAACAGATGTGGCTCATCTGACAGGTTAACTCTGTGGAAGAAAAGGCAAACAAAATGGTTCATTAACCTTAAACTAGCTCCACTCAGCGATGACCCATTGACATACGACCCCAGTCATACAATTAAACGTCCACTAGGACACAGGATCAACAGTGAATGTCAAACTATGGGGAACTACAGCGAGTCACGGAGGACGGCATTACTGTTCTGCTACCCAGCAAAGCTACAGTAAAGCTTTATGACGGCACACTGATGCAATCTCAAAGCAGATCATGGTGGACAAATGTTTCATATCAAATTTCAGGTCATGGAGACATCCCAGCTTCCTCTCCTGTCAGCTGACACGTGTGAAAGACTCAGCCTACTACATGGGAACCATGCCAGCTTCCTCTCCTGTCAGCTGACACGTGTGA